>NC_058080.1:436365214-436619431 GCF_014858855.1 Bufo gargarizans
ATAACTGTCAATTATTGATCCTTTCTGCCAGTTACTGGATAATATTGTCAATACCCTGTAGTTTTGCATTTAAGCAGAAAAAAACACTTGAGTCTCAGATTATATAGATACTGAAAAGATCAAAATGTTATTCAATAGGCACCTACTTTTTCATGCTTACAAACAGGGTTGATTTGGCAAATCTGGGGCCCCAAGCAAAAATATATTGGAGGCCCCATTGTATTGCTCTGCTCATCAGCCTGCAAATCTTAGCTTCTGTCTGTCTGCTAAGCCCCACTCTCAGTTGAGCAGTAGCAGTAGCTTGGCCACTTCTGCCACTGCTGTACAGCTTAGAAGGGGCCCTCTCTCCTGGGGTCCCTATTCTGCTGAACCAGCTGTGAAAACCATATGTCCTTAACTAAAAGGGTTCTCCCTCATATACTGACTGTTGGGGAACTCTCTCCTTCTCATTGCCACTCAGGCACCTATCAAAGTGGCCCTTTTAATTACTGAGGAAATACTAAAGACTGTACAATGATGGAGAAAGTCTGTCCCTTATTGCCAAAGGAGTTGACACACTGTCCAGCGCATCACTGCTGTGAACATGAATAAGAGGGGTAATTTATATACGTATATACATATATTCTGGATGGCACTATTTCAGTAGTGTTATGTTATATACTACATGGTGTGCTGTCATCCCCCGGACTTTGTTTCTGCAGCTGCTGCTCGCCCCTGAGAAGGACAGTAAAGTACAGCTTGTGACCCAGAGGTGCTGCTGCTGAGGACCAAAGACCCGAATCGGTGACCAGGCCACAAGCTGTGCAAACAGTGGGCCTGCCGACCAGGTCCAAGCAATCAAAGAACCTGAAGACAGCTGGGTTCCCTCAGGAAACAGGCAGCAGAGAAAGGTATTGTGTCAAAGAAGAATCAGTGCCATGGTCCATGGATCAGGCTCTGGGAAAACTGGAGCAACAGGAGGAATAATGTCCCAGGTAAGTTTAATGGATGTTAGTAAATAATAAAGGCAATTGAAGGCTGAAAGGGTAAACCCTGGCCTTTGGAACACAGAGGTCATCATTGGAACAAGTGGATTGTATATAATTTAATGAAGATTTCCCATCTTAACATTTGTGGCATATCACTAGGATATTTTGGCCATAGTTGCCAACTGTCTGGGATTTGGTGGAACTGTCCCTGATTTTCATAGACAGTCTCCACAAATTTGAGAAGTTCCAAGCCCAAAATGGGTTGGCTAACACAACCCCCACCCATAAAGTTTGTGTTCATGGTGGGATAAGGGCATTACCAGGGGCGGGGCTTACATGTCCCAATTTTAGCAATTGAAAAGTTGGTAAGTATGCTGTACATGCTCCCCAAGTTTTTCTTACCTGAATGCTGCCATTACAGATATCCCCTGCTGTGCCCTACTACGCCATAGCTGAAGCTTGAGCTGCCATAACTATAGAGCAGTGCTGTCCTGGGTCACTTCAGATACAATATAAGAAATATATACAGACATTATGATATAACGTTGCAGCGATGATTGTCCCCCTGCAGGACATTAACAGGACACCAGTGAGGGTGAGGCTTGGATAAAGATGTAATATTTCCTCAGGTTCCATACAGTTTACATTCTCACCGCTGTGGGAGGGGCTTAGTTGTGTGTACCGCCCACTGACATGTACCGTATGTACTGAGAGATAACCGCTATACAGCTGACTCAGTCATAGAGTCATGGAGATAGCAGCCACTTAATGCTGCAGTGTGGAAATATGTGGTAATTAGAAATAAAAGAAGAAGAAAGCCTGAATAATATAAAAATAGACAACACATATAAAAACCAAGTGATGGCTGAATTTTGTAGATCCTTGAATGGTGTAATTAATACTCCTTCATTATTCATCCATGGGAAACTTCACTAAGTGATGGGGTTATTCACTTGTTTATATGGTTATATGGTTTTTGGATAACTTTATTCTTGATATAGAAAAACTGTGCTGCTTCATGTGCTACTTCCACATTTGTGGGTGTTCCGGTTTGTAGGTTCGGTAGACAATGCCAGGAATTGGCCGGAAAGTGCTACACACAGCAATTTCTTTGTGGCCGATTCTCATCATATTTGCCAGGTAGCAGCTGAATCTCTGTTATAGTCAATGGGGTTCAGTAGGAAGGCGGTAATATTTGGCAGTGCCGGATCCAGAGACCTCCAGCAGGCTGTTCTCTAATGGAACAGTCTGCTGGAGAATCTTATCACAGTTGTGAAACTAGTCTTACTTAATTGACAAAACAAGCAGTCATATTCAAACAAAAAGTCACCTTGCGCTGTTGGTGGTAATTCACACCATGCGGCAATTCTGCCTCAAAGAGTCCTTGCTGATAGCAGCACCAACCTGTTTTCACGCCAAACAGGTAGCAAGCCTTCACCCAGACACAAGGCTCCCAGATCCCAACATAGAGACATGGCTTCTGAGCCCACCTGCCTATTTAAGGACAGCCAGGTGCTGTCAAAACCCAGAGTGCCATTTAAAATCCAGTCTGGTATTTGACCTTACCTGGCTGTAAATCAGCTCAGCAGCACATGCTGGGAGAAAAATACCTGTTTTCCCAGACCAAACCTCTCACTGTGTCACACCAAAGAGGTCTTGTTTTATGGTCGGATCAGAAACAGTCTTTGAGGGAGATTTATCTTCACCCATGTGCCAGAAAAGTGGCTTTAAAAAGTCACAAGTGTTTGCAACTTTTTAAGTGTGACTTTTTTAAATAAAAAAGTCACAAGTGTTTCTTTTTACACTGTCACAAAAGGGTGAAAGAGGGGTGTGGTCCACAGTGGAGACAAATTTATCTTCATTTACCCCAATTTTCTGGTGCAAATGAAGCTCTGTTTAGATGCACAAATTGCAGGAGGATGTGCCTAATTTATGACAAGGCCTACGCCTCATCCTGCAGCAGTGCAGGGACTGCCATTAACATTGGAGGCAACCTTTAAAGCTATTAAAACGCTATCAAAGACTATTTGAATATATAATAGAAGAGGACGTCTCGAAGAGGGCAGTTACCTTTCACCAGCAGAGCAGCACCACAGGTCAGTATATCTGATGTGTGTGTTTGATTTCAGTAGGGCTGATCGGCTGATGAATGCCATGAAGCGCAGTCTGGGAAATATTGATTTGTATGAGTGCTATAGTCACTGTGAATAATGGGAAGCACCTTGATAAACAAGACTGAATATGTCTCACGAGAATGTGACATTTCCCAAGTATGACCAGTAAAATTATGTTATTCACTTGCTCCTAATTACAGTGAGAGTGTAACCTCTCAGCGGCATTGCCAGTACTCCATTACTGACCTCTGGGATCACAGGACATGCATTTATTCAATGAGCGATCCCAGATAACAGCATCATTAAAATATACATCACATTCATACAAACACACAGCAAGTCTCTCTGGTGGATAAACCGGCAGATGTGCTAGAACAAAGTTCTGTTTCTGCATAAGCCCTCCTGTGCATATACAAGTTTCATATACAAATGCATATTGATTGCTGAAATGCTGAATTCCAACATAAGAACTCGCTTTTCATCTAAAAGGTAACTATTTGATCTTCACTGTGCATCTAAACAGAAAAGAAAATCAATAATTAAGGGTATGCGTATTTTGCATGCTATAAAAGTAATATTACTGATGTACTGGTGGCTGAAACTGAATCTTCAGCTCATAATACTTGCTTGATTATCATGATGCTACGCCGGAAGATTTAAAGAGCAATTACCTGAAAATACTGGCTCAGAATTATCCACTAATGCTTCTAAGTTACTGAGGTTTCTTAAGTGAACACATGAATAACTACCACTATGGATTGTCATCCCTATAGGGAATAGAAATCCACAATGTTATGCAGTATAAAAGTCATCACTGCTGCTTCTTCCCTATTGCTATGCCAGTCTTTACTGTAGTTTTGGCACTCTATCCATGAAGCTGGATGGAATCTCGATGATTCTGCTCAGATTTACACTGCAGTGAGCAGAATTGTGGAGGGACACAGCATTCTAAAATTTACCTCGGTGTCGTAAATAGCTGGGTGTTCTTCTCCCCCTTTCACAAGATGCTGCACTTTTGTCCTTTTCTTCAGCCAACTATACAGATACAGTCCCCCACATATCTCATTCATGGGTCACAAATGTAAAAAAGAGGATAGTCATGGGTTATCCTGGGTTTTACACGTGATGGCCTATCCTCAGTATAGCCCATCAATGTCTGATCATCAGGGACCTGATACCCTGCACAACCACCGTTCAGCTCCTTAGAGGAGCTCCAGTGCTGTACCTACACAGATCCATCTGTTGTGTAGTGGACCATCTTGGTTAGTACAGTAGTGCTCCCATTCACCAATTGGGGGCAGCACTTCTGTATCCAGCCCCATCCACTACTCAGTGGTTTGAGCTCTGTAGTTCTGATGTTAACTACCTGTGTCAAAGCTACTGCAGAAAGGCTGGTCAGCAGGTGAGGAGGGTTGGACCTCCGCCGATTAGATATTGATGACCTATCCTGAGGATAGGCCATCACTTGGCTAATTGTTCTTTGCCAATGTGAGAAATGAAATAAGTAAAGGCAGTCTATCAGACGCTGCTACTTAGTGCTGCATCTTATATCTTATAGGAGTCATCAGAAAGAGGCTAATAAAAAGGGACAACTGAGACTGTGTTTTAGAGGTAGCCTGAGTTTTCCTGATATCGTAATCCCATTTTGTTATGGTTAAAGGTGCTGTCCCATGAAAAATATTCTACAATTTTCAAGCCAGCACCTGGATCTGACTACTTTTGTTATTGCATGCAATTAAAAATTTTGCCTAGCCGCTGAGTTATTCAATAAACTGTATCAGTATAGCACCACCTGCTCTTTGTTCTTTCTCTTATTTCTTTGACCTGCTCACTTAGATGGCCACACATGCTCAGTTTCATCCTTCAACTGCATCCTGAGCTGTGATAGGGAGAGCATGGACACGCCTCCTGAGCTGTGATAGGGAGAGCTGAGACACGCCTCCTGAGCTGCAGCAGAAAAGATACTCCCCAGTGTGTGAGCTGCCAGTTTGATATAAATCTAGCAGAGCAATGAATAAGGAGATCTCTGGATCCATGTGAGGTACGGGGCTGGTTCTAGCTTTGTTAGAAAGAGGTTGTCATGTACAATATGATGTCTGATTGTCTATTTTTTTTTTTTTTGCAATAATAGGGATAACCCATTTAATTGTAGTTTTATATGTAATGTCATGATGGTCATCATGGTGCTTGATTCTTCTCAGAGGCACTTAGATTTCTTGTTCATAAAATGTGATTTCTACTATTCGATGACTTAGAACATATATTTTAACTCCAGATATTAATTTCTTCCTCTATTCTGAATATACTGTAAGAAGCCTTCCCTAGCAAATCCAGACAATTATCATTCTGGCATCAAATTGTTTCTAAAGATCAAACAGGGACAGACAATCTACAAGTAAAGATCTGATGTAAAGGGAGATGAGAAAGTGCGACGAGTACTTCAACATACTAAGCCCAATCATCAGTTCAGTGGAAAAGGGGAAGGTTATTCATTTATTAGGAGATCTGGCTCAGATGCTCTGTAAGTATGTCAAATTTGCCCTACTGTTCCCTTTGATTATGGTTGTTTGATTTCATTGTCATTTGCAAATAGCAAGCCAAGATCTATGCATTTAAAGTTTGAAGTCATATGCACAGAGGGTTGCACCTTACATTAGTTGCTGAGTAGTTAGGAAAAGGAGGATTTAATGATACCATCTAATGCCCAGTCTCAAAGACTATCAGGATTTGTCATTGCATATATATTAGTGGTCATACAAATAGGTCCTACAGAGGTACTGGAGAGGTAGCCTAGTACTTTCATGAGAACCAGGTCTGTGCATACACAAAGCAAATACTGACACAAAATAATTCTGTGTTTTAGTCACATTTTACACTTACCTTGACAGTTTTAAAACAGTGTCCAAAAAGGACATTGCTATGGGTAGCTGTAAAGTGCACCAGATTTATCAGACGTGTGCTGTTATTTTTTCTACCAACATGAGCTACGTGCACCTTTTTGATAAATCTGACGAATCCAAACACAGCCACAATACAATGTAGAGCACTGTGTTTGGTATGTTGTGAGAAGGCTGCAGAGCTCACCAGAGCACCAAACAGCTGATCTGTGGCTGTGTGGGATGTCGGCCCCCCACCAATCAGATATTGATGATCTATCCTGAACACATCAACATTGTACTCCTGGAAAACGTCTTTATAGGGAAACTGTCCAGAGGTTCATCGGCAGCATGACATGCCTACAGGCGGCTTGGTTACAAACCATGTTTTACTCTGAAATGGTGCAGTGTCCCATAGAGTAAAAATAAGCCAGGAACAGGGTGAAGAGCCTTCTTGGCTACTCCCAGCCAGCTTCTCCCTTTCTGGCTCAGATAGGTTGACAGATCTTTCCCTATCTATAAAAAAGGGAGCAATTTGTCAACCATGCCATGCCAGTACAACATTGTTGTTTGTAACCAGGGAGCCTGTTGGTATGGTTTGCCACAATTTAAAGAATAGACAATTGCATCATTTAAAATGATAAAAAATAATTTACCTTAAATTACAATTAAATGGGTCATACACAATTATAGAAGTGTCTCCTTTATTTTCCAGAAACAGCACCACTCATTTAAATATAAAGGGTTTGCCCAGGATTTTAATAATTGTTATTTAATTTTTTAAATACATTCTGGGCAGCACTTCTATTAAGGCCATGTCAGGCCTTAACCTAATGGAGACTTGAGAAATTCCTATTATTTGCCACCTATAAAACAACAGAGACTGAAATATTGATCCATATTTCATGGATCATGACTTTTTATGCTGCATACATGGCTTTATAATAGGAAATTAGTTTCTTGATAAATCCCTGGTGGACTTAAATATCATAGCTTCATTAATCTCTATTATACATCCAAATAAATATACAAAAGCATATGCAAAATAGTGACAACTATGCACACCTCTCTACCTACTGGTGCAGATAAGTATGAGTAAGACGTAAAATATTCAAGTCATATACATGTTAGAGTCTGTTTTAGCCTTCCCTAGGCTTTCCAACGATGGTGTACTTTTTAATACCATAAAATGCTATTCAAATATGTATATTGTGATAGATGCTTTCACACAGTCTAAAGGATTCATCTCTAGATTCTGTTTGACCTGCTTGCCATTTGTTTCCATCTTCAGAACAAACTATGGTGGTAAGCAGGTCAAATGGAGTCCTAAGATTAATCCTTTGGACATTGCCTCCCTGAAATGACTATCCATAGTGGGATACGTGTGAGTCCTGCCTTACCGTGTGGACAGTCTTTCGATAACAGGCCAGAAAATCCTCCTCTGAGCTCCTTCGTTGGGCATGGATTCACCTTTGTATTCTGTTTGACTTGATTTTCATTTTTTTCCACCTTCACAATAGGCCATAATCCTAAGATTAACCATTTGGACTTTGTCTCACTGAGGTTAATGCACAGTATCTGTGGTGGGATAGGTGTGAGTCCAGCCTTACTGCATGGACAGTCTTTAAGTAACAGGCCACACAATCCTCCTCTAAACTCCTTCCTCAAGCAACAGACAGTAAGCACAGAGTGGTTCTTAAATGGACTCCAAGGAGGATTTTTCTGTCCTACGACTGTCTTGGTAGTATATGACTTGATTAAATAAATACGGTTTACTAGCTGGATTTTTCTCTGTAGGTACATTGACATTGACAGGTATGACTGACTCTTTTAATGCTGAAACTATCTACTCGGCAGAATTGGACAGTATTGAAACAAATATGGAAAACATTTTATGTCTTTAACCAATTTGAGTGTGTTTCCACATTGTCAGATGATGGCAGAGACAAACAGTTTTCTTTTATCAACCATATTGTCTTTTTTTCATCTCACTTGTATTGCACTTATGGACTGCCTTTGGGACAGCTAAGGACATAATATCAGTTTTCAGTCTACCAATGTTTACTTTTTTCATTTCTTTATTTTTTTTTTTACAGCAATTTTCCCTAGCTGGAAATGGTTGAAGCTGACAACTGAGGACTCAGGAAATGAGTTTACAGTACAAAATAACATATTGTTTCTGTGGTGAGACTTATGTTGTCAAGCGTTACTGTGTGTTACTGAAGTAAAGCTCTGGATTTGAACCAATACACTGTCTTAGGTCACTGCATAAAGGCAATATTTCTATGGAATTATTAAATGTGGGAGGAATCCATTAGAGGTTATCCACCAAAAGTTACAATGGTAAATCAAGAGTAGCAGACAAAGTTTACAAATTTTGTCTTATTTAATTACAGTGATATTGGATTTTTTTTATTTAGGTTTAGTGACCATCTATTTTCCACTATGTCACTGCTAACTTGGTTTTTCAGGAGATAATAATCCTTCTTCTGTTTACCATCTTGATTGCAGCAATGAATGTCTACAGGCAGCACCAGTAGAACCTATATGTCCCGTAATGCTTTGCTCAGGAATCATAAAGACAGGTGTAGCCAGACAACACTTAACATATGCTGTAGTTAAAGAAATGAGTCTAACATTTTAGGAAGCTCCTGAATGGGAACAGTCAGGTCTAAGGCACAGGAAAAGACAATGGGAAGGCTGCAATGTCCTATATGCAGCAGTAATCACGTCGCAGGCTGTGAACAGCCCACTGCGGGCGAGGTAGAAGTCAACCTATATAATCTTCAGGAAGCTACCTAAAGGAGAATGTGACAACAACAGATTACACAGGACTAAGAAAATGTATGGCTGTCACCTACTGCATTCTTGTTTTACTGCTATGATGCGCTGATTCTGCATTACTGAGAAGTGTCTGAGCAACAGTAGTAGTAGCCAGTGGTGTATCTTGGTTTTATGCTGCCCTAGGCAAGACTAAACTCGGGCACCCCCTAATATAAATTTGACCCACCCCTTCCTGTTAAGGCCATAAAAATCATATATAAAAATTGTAAAATACTAAGTATGTGTGTCAGAAGTTAAGCTTTTTTTTAATTTTTAGAATAATGATACAGGCAGCCATTTTATTTAATACATTGGTGCTAATTTCTGTGTTGGTTGGATGGGGGTGAGGGGCAGTATTACACAATCTGTATATGTATAAAAAAATATATAAAGATTGTGTAATACTGCCCCCCCTCTCCCCCAAGTCTACACTTACCTGGTCCTGATAACCAGACGACACACGATTGTCACTTCCGTTCCTCAATAAGCATTTTGAGGATAATTGTGGTCCTTCGCTAAAAAGACTGATCGCCCTACTTTCCAAGATACCTAAAAAGCCATCCAGTTCTACATTTACCATGCCCAATGACCACGTCCCATCAGAAGATAGCAATGAGGACTCAGCAATGGTGTCTCCTAGCCGGACCAGAGGCCAGACCAGGAGCTTTGTGTAAAGTGATGGGCGCTGGGCACTTCCTGAGGTGCCCGGGGATGGGCACTGATTTCATTGCTCTCCCATATTACTGCAGGTGGGCACAGCCAGACTTTCTAGCATCAGACTCTACCATGCAGCCCAGCGTCTACATGCCAGGGTAGAAGGTTAGGGCTCTTCCTGGGGGCATCTCCCCTCATGTGCCCCCCTGTGTGTGACCTTCAGAGGCTCCATAGTTTAGGCTGCAGATGGAAGAGGAGGCAGCAGCAGCAAAGTAACCCCACAGTCCTGGGCAGGCCACCATGGACGGGGCACAGGATGCCTGCACAATGTCATCTCCAGGGCTTACACTGGGGACCCACGTGTGTCCATGATGAGCTGCAGGGCTGTTTGTCAACACGCATCACCCTGGGGTGAGGAAATCACATGTGACAGGTCCCCTGGTGGCCCCACTCACCGGTGGATATGGCGTCCATGGTCAGCTCATCCTGTCACCTGTCTCTGGTGTCTCCTTGTAGAGGCGGCTGGAGCTAGAGAGGAGCCATCACGTGCGGGCAGCCCCGGTGTCAGTGCTGGGACTGGCGGGGGAGGGGGTGTTTGTGCCGCACACTTCCTCTCCCCTCCCACTCTCCATGACAACCTGCGCTCACCCCTCCCCGGGGCGGCTGCCGGGCACACATGGCTGCTGTCCTGTACCGGGGAGAAGGCTCCATGGCTGGATGTATACTAATGGAGACAGAAGAGCTTGTGGGGCTCTGCCAGGGTATTGTTTAACTATCACTAAGCAAACAAGGCATTTTGCCGCCCCATTGGCAAGTGCCGCCCTAGGCAAATGCCTTGTTTGCCTTGTGATAGATACGCCTCTGGTAGTAGCAGATATGTATTCACATGGGACAATGTGGTTTCACACAAATTTTTCTTTAAATGTACCCTGTCACCATGAAAATGCAGTATAATCTGCCAGCACCATGTCATAGAGCAGGAGGAGCAGAGCAGATTGATATATAGTTTTTATAAGAAAATTTTGTGTTTTTCATGCATTAAAAGAAGGTGATCTCTGTATACATATTGTGGGTACTCGCTCTGGTAGACAGGATTAGCGGACGCAGTATAGAGGCAACAACAAGTTCTTTGGATCAAACAGTTCAGTGTTTTATTCAGACTTTAGGCAAGTGACAAAGCAAGCAGTCATATTCAAACAAAAAGTCACCTTGCGGTGTTGGGGGTAATTCACACCATGCGGAAAATCTGCCTCAAAGAGTCCTTGCTGATAGCAGCACCAACCTGTTTTCATGCCAAACAGGTAGCAAGCCTTCATCCAGACACAAGGCTCCCAGATCCCAACACTGAGACATGGCTTCTGAGCCCAGCTGCCTATTTAAGGACAGCCAGGTGCTGTCAAAATCCGGAACGGCATTTGAAATCCGGTCGGTATTTGACCTCACCTGGCTGTAAATCAGCTCAGCAGCACATGCTGGGAGGAAAATACCTGTTTTCCCAGACCAAACCTGTCATGCCCTGCTCAGGTTATGTGCGGAGGTCTGGTAGGTTAGCAGCACGTGTGTAGCCTTTTGTTTTGGAGTTGAGCTGTATCCGCCTCTCTTCAGGTGCACTGGGTGGGGTCATTGGCATGAGTTTAAATTACGCCCACTCCCTGTGTCCTGTGCGGGTTATAGCTTCTGTCTTGCTCAGAGGAAGGAAGGAAGGATTTGCTGTTCCTGCTCAGTAACAAGATAAGTTGTTTTTGTTTTTCTTGTGGTCGTCTGTCTAGGCTGTTAGAGAGACGCCTGCCCCCTCCAGGTCCTGAAGGAGCAGGCTGCCTCTTTCCCCCTTTCACCATCTTAGGGATTTTAGGGAATCTTCAGCCTAGGCACGGGGACACGTTTATTCCCACCTTAAGGGTCTGAATGTGGGCATAGAAGTCTAGGGAGAGCTGGTAAGGATTTGTCAGGAGGTGACCTTTATCCCCAGCTTCTTGCCTAGACACTTGTTTGGTGGTATTCTGTGTATCTTGTATCCTGTCCAGCATGACAAAACCTCTCACTGTGTCACATACCCTCCCCCCCCCCCACACACACACTTTGTTAAACACTGAGGGGGTGAAAACACACCAGACAGAGTACCCGGGACAGGGCATACGCATTTCTTTGTAACCGGCCTTCCCTGTGTTCCACTGCCTCTGGGCCCAGTTGCTCCTGGCAGCTGTCTCTTAAGCCCCGCTGGCCACTGCCCAAAATTATATATTTTTCATCCCATAAGACATACCTTTTCCCCTAAAAGTGGGGGAAAATCGCCCCTGCATCTTATGGGGTGAATACTAATCAGCACTTCGATTATGGAAGCACTGATTAGTACCAGAGGACCGGGAAGTGGTGAAAGCTCTGTACTCACCACTTCTAGGTCCTCGGCTGTTGGCTGTGCAGTGGCTGCGCACAGCGTAAGGACCAGGAAGGAGAGAGAGCGCTGGTGGTGAGGAGTGTCAGCGTCCAGGAGCAGGAGAGGTAAGTTTTTTTTTGGTGCTGATGGCTGGGGGGCTGTTTCATGAGGCTGGGGGCTAATAGATGCGGCTAGGGGCTGATAAATCAGGCTGGGGACTGATACATGAGGCTGGGGGGAAGATACATGAGGCTGGGGGGCTGATACATGAGGCTGGGGGCTTATACATTAGACTTGGTCGGTGACAGGTCGGGGCCAATTCCATATCGCCTCTACTTTGTTCACTTGGGGTTTGATGACATACCCCAGGTACTTAGTCTCTTCTAACCCTATCGCACATTTTTTGTGGTTAGCGGTTAGGCCAGCTTTCCGAAGGGAGTCTACTACAGTCTGCATTTTGGGTAGGTGTCTTTTCCAGTCGGTACTGTGGATGACAATATCGTTCAGGTAAGCCGAAGCCTACCGACAATGTGGACAAAGCACAATGTCCATTAGTCGCTGAAAAGTGGCGGGGCGCCTCGCAGACCAAAGGTTAAAACCTTAAATTGATATAGTTCTCAGGCATGATGAAGGCAGTTTTCTCTTTGGCAGCCTGCCAGTACCCTTTTGTGAGGTCTTGTCCTAACCTCTCGATGAGCTCATCCACTCGGGGCATCGAATTTGGAAACCTCGTTAAGTTTTCGAAAGTCGTTACAAAACCGCAACATCCTGTCCAGCTTGGGTTTTAATACTATAGGACTGGCCCACTCTTTTTTTTGACTCCTCAATGATGTCTAGTTGCAACATTAGCTGCACCTCCTCCGATATGGCTTGTCATCAAGCCTCGGGCATCCGGTATGGTTTTAATCAGACTTTTGACTGAGGCTCAGTGACAATGTCATGCTGGAATATGAAAGTGCGTCTACGGAGGTCCGAGAACACATCCGTATTCCGACTAACGAACTCCCTGGCCTCCTGAGTCTGTTTAGAGGAGAGGCTGTCAGAAATTTTTCCTGTGGCAGCCGCCTCTCTTGCATCAGAGGAGCCAGTACCTCTTCTCCTAGAAAACTCAGCCACGGACTGACTTCTGTACAGGTTTCCCTATCTTTCCACGGTTTGAGTAAATTCACATGGTAAACTTGCTCCAGATTTCACCACTCTTGCTGGTGTACCTTGTAGTTTACATCTCCAATTTTCTCGAGTAACTGGTAGGGCCTCTGCCACCTAGCCAGGAACTTACTGTCCATGGTCGGCACAAGAAACAAAACCCGATCACCTGGTTGAAGATCAGGACCCGAGCCTGCCGATTATAGACCCGACTCTGGGCTCGCTGAGGTGCCTCTATATGCTCCCTAACAAGAGGCAACACTGTCTCTATCTGATCTTGCATCTGGGTAATGTATTCAATTACACTTTTATGTGGAGTGGGTTGTTGTTCCCACGCCTCTTTGGCCACGTCCAAGAGACCGCAAGGGTGTCTGCCATATAGCAGTTCGAAGGGCTAGAGCCCAGTAGAGGCCTGGGGTACCTCGCGCACTGCAAACATGAGATAGGGCAGAAGGAGGTCCCAGTCCTTCCCATCTTTAGACACTACCTTTTTCAACATATTTTTTTATGTTTGGTTAAACTGTTCTACCAGACCGTCCATTTGCAGATGGTAAACGGACGTCCGTAGTTGTTTTATGTGTAGAATCTTACAGAGTTCCTTCATCACCTTGGACATAAAAGGGGTCCCTTGTTCGATCAGAATCTCTAGAGGTAGTCCTACTCTGTAAAATATCTCCATTACCTTCTTAGCTATGAGTTTGGCTGAGGTATGTCACAGTGTACTGAGTGGCGTAGTCTAGAATGACTTAAATGTGTTGATGAGCTCTGACAGACTTCGGTACTGAGCCTATGAGGTCCATAGAGGTCCAGAACGTGTTGGTGGGCTAGATCTAACACAGGCTTGCGATAAGCGTTGAGGCCAACCAACTGTTCAATAGGTTCACCCCTGTAGTTGGTTTCCCCGATACAACATATCTCGATGAACCACAAAACGGGGAAACACTGACTCTGCCCCAGGTTGTTGTGGTTCACCATCAAATAACACATTTTCCCAGGAGCGGGATAGGGTTGAGTCCTGACATTTGGCAGTACCAAAATTATCCCTGGAGACATTGATTTCTGCAAATTCAGGACCCGGCGGCAAGTCTTCCACGTCTCCCACCATCACACTTACCGGGGTTGTTTCCCCCTCTTCCACCGAAAGGCGGTCACCCCTACCGCTCTCGTCTCCCCTCTGAGCTGTGCCACTCTGCTAGGGTTACCCCTGTCTCATGGGTATCAGTCACTCTCATATCAGGCCACAGTGACGGGAATCCCAGGAAGTCTCTCCCTATTATGAGTTTATAATGTAAATTCATGGCAACGGCCAATTCATGGGTCCACCTGCCAGTCACCGTGGACAGAGACACCAGGGCTGTGGGATAGTCCTTTAAGTCTCCATGGATGCACACGACCCCCACTTTTCAGCCAGTATACTCGGCGGGCTGCACCAGGGAAGCTCTTACCAGGGACACCAGACTCCCTGAGTCCATCAGAGCTACCGCTAGAGTGTCTCCCACTTTCACCTGGCACAGGTGGCTATTGTCTATAGTCTCTGGGGTACCTGTTGCACACAGCTTCCTGGCATACAAGGAGTGGCGATAGCCATAGTTAGTATCCATGGGTTCACCCTTATGTGGCCAGGCTCCTAACACCGCCAGCAGACTAACAGGTCTGTAGGGGCTATATCTCGGGTGGATTTTGCTGGCACCAGTCGCCGGGTCTGGGGTGGAGATTTCTAGTGTTTGACTGCCCCCTCCCAAAATAACCCCCCTGTAGAGTCCTGGTAGCCTCATAGCGCTCCGCCAGGTCGACTATCTCAAGGGCATTACTAGGAGACACCTGGCCAATCCGGTGCTGGAGAGGGTGCGCCAAAGTCCTCCAGAATACATCAGCCAACAGACGGTCCAGCATAGCAGTGGAACTCAGGCTGCAGCCATTTTGGCAACCGGCGTAACAGATCATAATACTGAGGTCTCGCGGGTTCAGCCAGGTTAAACTCCCACTGATGCACGCGCTGGGCCCGAACCAACACAATCACCTTGAGTCTTGCCAGAATCTCACCCTTTACTGTCGTTTAATCGGCCGCTTAATCATCCTGGTAAGTCGAAAAATACCTGCTTGGGTCCAGATGCCAAGAACGGAGCGACGAACTCAGCCCACTGATCTTGGGGTAGTCTCTCCCTCACGGCCACCTTCTCGAAACCGCCAGATAGGTCTTGATGTTGTCTGAGGGGGTCATCTTAGAGATCGCCGCACGGACCGCTTTTCGGGTATCGTGGACACTCTGGGATGCTCCTGCCGCTTGTAAAGCCATCACATGTTGCAATAGCAGCTGGTTGGCTTCCTGCTGCTGATTATTAGCATCCCGCTGCTGCAAATTAGACTACACAAGGGCTTTCACAACAGCTTCCATTGTGTCGAGAGACACTGGTTGTAATCTTGCTGGTTTGATGTACGACATACAAGCGTGCCTGGAAAAACTGAAATATTTTGGCCTTTACGCCAGCCTCACTGCACCTGCACGCATTCTCCACCAATTGTGGGAACTCGCTCTGGTAGACAGGATTAGCGGACTCAGTATAGAGGCAACAACAAGTTATTTGGATGAAAGAGTTCAATGTTTTATTCATACTTTAAGCAAGTGACAAAACAAGCAGTCATATTCAAACAAAAAGTCACCTTGCAGTGTTGGTGGTAATTCACACCATGCAGCAATTCTGCCTCAAAGAGTCCTTGCAGATAGCAGCACTAACCTGTATTTACGCCAAATCGGTAGCAAGCCTTCATCCAGACACAAGGCTCCCAGATCCTAACATAGAGACCTGGCTTCTAAGCCCAGCTGCCTATTTAAGGACAGCCAGGAGCTGCCAAAACCCGGACCGGCATTTAAAATCCGGTTGGTATTTGACCTCACCTGGCTTTAAATCAGCCCAGCAGCACATACTGGGAGGAAAATACCTGTTTTCCCAGTCCAAACCTCTCGCTGTGTCACAAAAAATATAGAGGTAAGGCTGTCAATCACTGATAGGACTGTTTGCTTGACTTTAAAGCTTAGCATTAAAACGAATTTAAATGAATAAATTAGACATTATACTGAGCAGCAAAATATTAGGGGTTTCAGAAATGAATAGCCAAAACCATCCCTCTCTGATGAATAGAAGTCAAGTGTTTCATATAATTTGCAAAAAAGTTTAAGGACTATAGAAAAACCAGGCAGTGAGATGGAAAAAAAGAACAAAACTTTTTTTTTGTCATAATTTGTAGAATTAAATTTTAGATTTTTTTTTTTGTTCTAACCATCCTGAAGCTTTCAGGCAAAATGCATAGCATACTGTAGATAGAATTAAGTAGAATCTACTAGAAGACATGCCTAAGCTTGTTTTTCTGTGTGATGAATATCCCCTAGCATTAGACAGATTGTACTACTGCACAGCAGTGCATCATATATGAAGCCAAGAAAAACATCTTCATTTAAATAACAATTAGCATTTTCAGGTTTCCAAAAGCAATAGTGTGGCATAAGCTGGTATTGATCCCAAAATCCTATAAAATGGTAAGAATACACTTGTTTTGACCTTTTCTATACTTCAGATGGTGTTACAACTGTACTACTTTAAGCTATTTATAAAGAAGGCTTGAAATGCAAGGGGGATGCTGCTCAAGCACCTAAGCTTAAAGAGCACTTGAGGTAGGGTTTTGCAACTTTAAAACATTTAGGAGGTGTACTTAAGTCAATAATTAGGTGTTTTGTGTGCAAGAACTGATAAAGTAAAAAGAGGAGTAATAAAAGTGATAGAGGAGCTGGTAGAAACCATGAGGACTGGAGCATGAAACTGCTGAGAAAATGGAATTTGATAAAGAGGCTTAACTATGTTGTTCTTATTGAAGGCCTAAAGAATGCAATTAGCGGCATGGCATCCTTAGTATTGTGATATATTCAACTTTTTATACTCTAGCCTTTGCAATAGTCTTAAAAATATTATTAATAATTTGCCCATAGAAATACAAGGTGAATAAAATAGTGAAAGACCAAGAACAAAATAAAGCAGAGCTAAAAAGGCTGAGTACTGTATGCTTTATACATGTAATAAAAACAAGTTAGTGCAATGGATACTCTATAATACAACAAGCAAGTAAAAACAAGCTAGCATTGTAAAGAGATAGTGGCATTTTTATTGACACAGTCTGTCCATATGCAGCATTTTGTCAAGGCCCTGTATTATTTTAGAGAAGTTTTGACTTAAATGCATTGTACAGAGACAGTAAAATTTTGAAGGGCACCTTCATCAGCTCAATGGGCTACATTCTTTGCTAGTGCTGAGCCGGTGAAATGTGAAGTAAGCCTTGCCTTAAAGTACATCAGGTATGATTACCTTGAGATAAGTGCTGCCATTCTGTTTCTTAGCAGACTTTAGTATTACAATAAAAAAAGAGTGGATGGGCAATAAGAGAATAAAGAATATGGATAAAAGATACCTTTGCTCATTAAATGGGGTTGTCTGCTTAGGGGAAAAAAAAACTGAAAATAACAACACTCACAAAACACAAGATGCAAAAATTACATATAGACTAAACCCTCATTCTGGCTAAATCAGAATACATCACCGTTATGGATTCCGTTATTGTTTTCCGGTATAACTTAGTTATAACATAAAATAACAGAATCCATAAGACGGAAGTCAAAACGGAAGTCTGTAAGAGGCATACCATTTTGATTCTTCATAATACAAGTCTATCGGCGGCATAACGGATCCGTCCTGGTTTCCATTATAAAAGAGTCTAGTTCCATAGACTTCTATTACGACGGAATGCAAAATGGAAGCCTTTAAAAGGCATTCCATTTTGCTTTCTGTCATAATAGAAGTCTATGGGCGATTATAACGGATCCGTCTGGTTTCCGTTATGCAGAATGGAAAAAAAGTCCTGTCGACAGGACTTTGTTTTCCGTCTTGCATAACAGGAACCAGACGGATCCGTTATGATTGCCCATAGACTTCTATTATGACGGATAAAAACAGAATGCCTTTTAAAGACTTTCATTTTGCGTTCCATCTTAAGCCCCTTTCAGATGAGCGAGTTTTCCGCACGGGTGCAATGCGTGATGCAAAAGCATTGCGCTCGCACTGAATCTGGACACATTAATTTCAATGGGTCTGTGTACATGAGCGTTGTTTTTCATGCATCACTTGTGCTTTGCGTGAAAATTGCAGCATGTTCTATATTCTGTGTTTTTCACTCAACACTGGCCCCGTAGAAGTGTATGGGGCTGCGTGAAAAATGCATTGCATCTGCAAGCAAGTGTGGATGCGACGTGTTTTTCACTGATGGTTGCTAAGAGATGTTGTTTGTAAACATTCAGTTTGCTATCACGAGCGTGAAAAACGCATCAATGCGTTCGTGTGCAAGAAGCCTTATGGATTCCGTTATTTTCCATTATAACCATGTTATAACAGAAAACAATAACGGAATCCATAATGGTGATGTGAACAAGTTCTCCGTATTTTAGAAAAATAAAATAATGGAAATTATAATTGGCAGCATCATTCGTTTAAATCCATAGTGCATGACCTTTCACTTTATATAAGTATTGCATATGAAAAGACTGAGCAAACTATGCCTCACAATATATTACATATTAGAAACTTTAACATACACTTGTTCCATGTTGCCCGACTAGAAACTAGTGATTCCATTCATTTAAAGATACGCTTCCATCAACAAGTGGTATTTTTAAACTCAATATTCATGACAATTCTTAATTTTCTCATTACTGTGCCAATGAAAATGAAATACAAAATATTGTCCTTCTGTAGCAGTAACCTAAATAAACATGTTTTTAATGGGGATGGGGGGGGGGGGGCAAGTAACCTACTACATAGGGAAGGGTTTATCTTTAAGGTAATTCTCATTAGCATAGTAGGAGGAGGACTGGAATGCCAGAATGAAAGCTATATTGTTATCTTGATAAAAATGCAGAGGAGAAATGCATTAAATAGTGCAATATGAAAAACCCTTGACAACCACATTCCTAGCACAGCATAGGGGATGACTGGTACTCTGCATGAGTCATCACTAGTGTTGATCGAGCACTAAAGTGCTTGTGTGCTCGAGTAGAACACTTTGCAATGCTCAGGTGCTCTCCCGAGCACCCGAGCACAATGGAAGTCAATAGGAGAACCCCACACACCCACTGCTCTGAAGAGGGGATGGTGTTGGGGCTCTAGTTCAGCTTAGGAGTCCCTGCTCTTACTCAATATATAGCTATATCCATATATGGAGTCAGTGCTTGGGGACACACCAGCGTATTTAAATTTAATTTCTAAAAAGTTTTTGCCAGGATTTGAACTCCAACATTGAATATTAGAGGCAAAGACACTATCCACCCAGCTATAAAGCTGAATGCTAAACTGTATCAGAAAAACCTCATAGAAGTTTATGATGTAGTGAGTATTCCTATTCAGTAGAAGACTTATTTTATATTTCTGTGCAGGTTATCATGTTGCTCTATAGTATAGTGGTTAATGTCCTTGCCTCTCATGTTTAAGGTTGGGAGTTTGAATCCTAGCCTATATATATATATATATATATATATATATAAGTTTTTAGACATAATATATTATTATATATTTAGAATATATAATATATTATAATATATGTAAATATATTATGGCTAAAAACATCAGTAGCAGTTTCCCACATATTATGCATTCATATACAGTACAGACCAAAAGTTTGGACACACCTTCTCATTCAAAGAGTTTTCTTTATTTTCATGACTATGAAAATTGTAGATTCACACTGAAGGCATCAAAACTATGAATTAACACATGTGGAATTATATACATAACAAAAAAGTGTGAAACAACTGAAAATATATCATATTCTAGGTTCTTCAAAGTAGCCACCTTTTGCTTTTATAACTGCTTTGCACACTCTTGGCATTCTCTTGATGAACTTCAAGAGGTAGTCACCTGAAATGGTTTTCACTTCACAGGTGTGCCCTGTCAGGTTTAATAAGTGGGATTTCTTGCCTTATAAATGGGGTTGGGACCATCAGTTGCGTTGTGGAGAAGTCAGGTGGATACACAGCTGATAGTCCTACTGAATAGACTGTTAAAATTTGTATTCTGGCAAGAAAAAGCATCTAAGTAAAGAAAAACTAATGGCCATCATTACTTTAAGAAATGAAGGTCAGTCAGTCCGAAAAATTGGGAAAACTTTGAAAATGTCCCTAAGTGCAGTCACAAAATCCATGAAGCGCTACAAAGAAACTGGCTCACATGCGGACCGCCCCAGGAAAGGAAGACCAAGAGTCACCTTTGCTGCGGAGGATAAGTTAATCCGAGTCACCAGCCTCAGAAATCGCAGGTTAACAGCAGCTCAGAATAGAGACCAGGTCAATGCCACACAAAGTTCTAGCAGCAGACACATCTCTAGAACAACTGTTAAGAGGAGACTGTGTGAATCAGGCCTTCCTGGTAGAATATCTGCTAGGAAACCACTGCTAAGAACAGGCAACAAGCAGAAGAGATTTGTTTGGGCTAAAGAACACAAGGAATGGACATTAGCCCAGTGGAAATCTGTGCTTTGGTCTGATGAGTCCAAATTTGAGATCTTTGGTTCCAACCACCGTATCTTTGTGCGACGCAGAAAAGGTGAACGGATGGACTCTACATGCCTGGTTCCCACCGTGAAGCAGGGAGGAGGCGGTGCGTTGGTGTGGGGGTGCTTTGGTGGTGACACTGTTGGCAATTTATTCAAAATTGAAGGCATACTGAACAAGCATGGCTACCACAGCATCTTGCAGCGGCATGCTATTCCATCCGGTTTGCGTTTAGTTGGACCATCATTTATTTTTCAACAGGACAATGACCCCAAACTCACCTCCAGGCTGTGTAAGGGCTATTTGACCATGAAGGAGAGTGATGGGGTGCTGCACCAGATGACCTGGCCTCCACAGGCACCGGACCTGAACCCAATCGAGATGGTTTAGGGTGAGCTGGACCGCAGAGTGAAGGGAAAAAGGGCAAACAAGTGCTAAGCATCTCTGGGAACTCCTTCAAGACTGTTGGAAGACCATTTCAGGTGACTACCTCTTGAAGCTCATCAAGAGAATGCCAAGAGTGTGCAAAGCAGTAATCAAAGCAAAAGGTGGCTACTTTGAAGAACCTAGAATATGACATATTTTCAGTTGTTTCACACTTTTTTGTGATGTATATAATTCCACATGTGTTAATTCATAGTTTTGATGGCTTCAGTGTGAATCTACAATTTTCATAGTCATGAAAATAAAGAAAACTCTTAGATTGAGAAGGCGTGTACAGTCTGCACTGTATAAACTTTCAATATTAGCTTTTAATTTTGACTGTAAAGAAAGTATTTTAGCATTTATGAAAATAAAATTATGACCTAGCATAATTATGACCTAGAAAATAAAATTATGACTGTAGCAATTAGAAATGAGTGAATTATTGAAAAGTTTGATTCGGCAGATTTGCCGAATTTTACCCAAAAATGTGCAATTCTTTTTTGTAAGTAGCGGATGCAATGACAAGGATAACACTGCCCCTATCATTGTACAGCTCAGATGCCATGTTCATACATGATCGCAGCATTCTGAGTGTAAAAACAGTGTAACATTAACATAAAAAAAAAATTCGATCAAACTTATTGCCTCCATTTGCTCGCGACAACCGGCCACCGCCATCTTGCTTGAAGATTTGACGCAAAATCTCGCTCGCCGCAAGATAACGTCATCAAGCCGGCCGGCATGGTGATGTTATGCATCACCACATATGGGATTTTGGCCAATATATTAAATCAAGATTGCGGCTGGTGGCCCGTCGCGTGCAAATGGAGAAGGTAAGTATGATTTTTTTTGTTGTTTACACTATTTCAGGTTATATTAATTTGCTACCATGAAGCACGAAGAAATTCAGCTTCAAGGCGAATTGAATTTATCCTGAAATTCAGATCAAATTCTACTTTGTAGGATTCGATTCGCTCATCTCTAGTAGCAATATCATTTTACTTTTTTGAAATTTGAACTAATTTTTTTCTTTGAATCTGGCCCTAGTGTGCATGTATAAGATAGGGAAAATTTGATTCAGAGCTACATTGGGGTAAAGGGACTGATGTGAGCAATGTCAATCTCTGTACAGTTTTGCAGAATATGTTGGCCACTATTATAATTGAGTTTTAGGCATAAACATTTGGCATTTGCAGGAGTCATATCTGTAGTGGTCATGTAGCTTTGGAAAAAGAATCCATTATTATTTTTAAGCTGAATTTTTTCATAAACATTACTAAGTCTTTTAACTCATAAAATGTGGGGACTTTTCAAAACGCTACAGTTCTGGGCTACAATTTACCAAGCTCTCATGCTCTCAAGGTGTTAAGAAAATGATGACTGTTGGTTCTGTCTGCAAAGCTAATTGGAATGAGGGTCCTGCCAAGAAGAGAAACCAATTCATCTTCACCTAGCAGTTTATCCTTGGGAGTGTAAATCAGGTTCATAAGAGTTGCAATCTTTGATCGCCATCTGAAGATAACACCTTTCTGATGTTTCTTAGAACTGTTTGATTGCTGCAGTATGGGGTAAACATACAATTTATAAAAACTGTTTCTCTGCAAAAGATTGGTTCTGCTTTCCCTACTGTGAACTACATATAGGCAAAAGGGAATTCTCTATTCTGTATATACAAGATGAGATCACGTCTCTTGTAAGGTAATTTAAGAAAAAGAAAATCTTTTCTAACTGTCGTAAAAATATACTTTATGGTGACTTATGTATGCGTGTTCTCATCTACGTCTCTACGCATATACAGAGAGAGGGATAGAGGAAATATGATAAAGCTATTTTTATCCTTTCTCTCTTCTTCTCTCTCCTGGTAAGAAGAACCCATTGGAGTATTTTATACACAAAAGCAATTTACGTATCCTGGAGTCATGCCAATCTACAGGCATGGCTATTGAATGGAATTACTTCAGTATAGCTTCATGATTTTACCCAACTGGATAACCGCTATTGTTTCCTAAGTGTCTGACAAATAACTTTAGCTTGTACCATGAAAAAAGGCAGCTTAGATACATTGGCTTATGACTTGTTCAGCTCTGCTGTGGTGTAATCCTACAAATCCCACACTACGATTGTAGTCATTAAAATGCTTCACTATAAATTCTGATAAGAAAAACAAAACAAAAACTTAACAGATTATAGTCAATCAAGGGATGATGAAGGGAATCATGAATAAATGATGGGCCACCAAATCCAACAGATATTAACCCCTTTCTAACCGCCAACTGTAAATTTATAGCAGAAGTTGGGTATTTAAATATTTACAGAGCAGACACTCAGGGCTAATGTTAACAATCGATGATAACATCAATCGCATACATTTAACCCCTCAGATGCCATGGTCAAAGGTGGCCATAGCATCCAGGAGCTCAAAAATAACTCTCTCGAGCAGGGATGGGAGGAGTCGGATAGTGTGTGCAGCAACATCAGTCTTCCTAAATGATCTGAGACTGCCATAGATATGTTTCAATGTAAACCCTGGCTGTGGTAAGCTCCATAGGAACATACACAGGTGAGACGTTAGCAGGGCTCAATAAACCATGGGTACAATATGCATTCCATTCGTTTTTTCCATCCTACATAAGAGGAGTGAGCATATTGAGCCATCGAAATATAGATATCAAAATACTAAATACAGCTATAGACGAAGAGGGTCGATATGTTTCTATCAACTGTATTTTGGAAGGCAGACCATGGATTATAGCAAATGTATATATATCCCCCCTATCAGATTAGATGTCTTATTAAAAATAAACAAATTTGTACACAGAGTGGGAGATAAGCCATTTTTAGTTATGGGAGATTTTAATAATGTAATGGACGCCCAAATGGATAGATGCAGAATAAATAACACTCAACTAAGAAATACCGGGTCAAAATTAAGAGACATCACAATAGAACTGGGGTGGATTGATATTTGGAGGGAGTTGAACCCTAAGTTAAAAAGATACTCATGTTTTTTCTAAGACATATAGGAGCTTATCACGGATTGATTTACTTTTTACTGATAATAAAGGTTATCAGGAGGTTTAATAGGTTAAGTATGGAAGAAGAGGAATTTCAGATCACAATTCAATTATTTTAAAGATAAAAACACAAAAAAAATAGAGGGATGAGGATAAGTATAGGTTGGATTAACATAATGGGTGTTCACAATAGCATAATAAAATAGATTAGGGAATACTTTGAGATTAATGAGGGATCAACTGAAAATAATATAGTTTGGGACGCGGCGAAGGCTGTTATGAGAGGGATTGTCACTAAATATACTATGATATATAGGAAGAGTATAAATAAAAAGATTATTGACTTAGAAAGTGAGGTGGAAAAACTTGAAAAAAATATATATAGATGACCCTACAGTTCAAAATTATCAAGAGTGGACAGATAAAGTAGCTAAACTTGAAATGGAGCTGCTTTTAATGGCCGAACAACAGAAAGAGAATCATGTAAGGGATAATTTAATATATGCACATATACCCGGTAAAAAACTGGCAGCCCTGGTAGCAACTCCTATTAAAAATAAATATATTCATAGCTTGACAGACAAATTTGGTCATAAAATTAGTAGCAAGACAACCAAGAGTGGGGGGGGGGGGACTACAACAGTTTCTGGGTAAAATCTCTATCTCTATGTTGACAGTTGATCAAAGAGAAAGTCTAGAGACTCCTATAAATTCGGTAGAGGTAGAGGCAATATTGTCAAAGATAACTAAGAATAAGACCCCAGGAATAGATGGGATTCCATCTCAGATTTATGTACAATATAAAGAGTTATTGATTCCGAAACTTCTTACAATGTGGGCCGCCTCGCAGGAGATTGGGATACTTCCAGACTCTGCAAGAAAGGTTTTGATTTGATTTTGAACACTGATTCTAAAACCAGGGAAAAATTCAACACTAACAGATTCATACCGTCCATCTCATTAATAAACACCAATAATAAAATACTAGCAAAGATTTTAGCAAATAGACTCGGAAGAGTGGCTCCGGGGATTGTCCATGAGGATCAATAGGGCTTTATGCCAGGTAAAACCACAACTGATAATATAATGATATATGGGTACCCAACTGGAGCCCTCAAATGTTGGAGAACGTATGATTATAACTATAGACTCCTCCAAGGCTTTCGACACGATAGAGTGGCCCTTTCTATTTGCTACACTGACGAGAATGGGATTTGGAGATAACTTTATAGACTAGGTCAGGCTGCTGTATACTGAGGCCTCCGCAAGGGTGATGCTGAATGGCTAGTACTCAGGTAAAATAAGCATTGGCAGGGCTGCCCCCTATCCCCCCTTCTATTCGCTATAGCTATGGAACCCTTGGCTGATTTGATTAGACGAGATAAAGAAATTGAGGGGTTTAGGTTTGGGACCCATGAAGAAAAAAATTCTTTATATGCAGACATCATGCTGTTTGTGGAATCGCATGGTTCACTGGGGAGGATTTTTCATGTATTTGAGGATTATGGCAGCTATGCGGGACTGAATATAAACTGGTTGAAATCAGCCTGTATCCCGATTGAACGTTTTTTCACCGATCCCGCTCAAAATTAGAGAGAGGCAGGAACCGGTTAAGTATTTAGGTATTCAGATAACATCTAATCATGGGGATTACGTACAGTTGAATGTACTCCCAAAAATACATGAGATGCGTAAACGGATAGGGGTATGGAAAAACATGCTCATTTCGATGGCGGGTCACATCTCGCTATTGAAAATGTGTATGTTGCCTTCCCTGAACTATATATTCTGGAATGCACCAGTAACAATTCCTAAGAGAATCATTAAAACAATAGCTACCTTAATAACTGATTTGATATGGAGAGGGAAAAAAAATAAAAAAGAATAAGAACACAGATTTTGTGTATTCATGAGAAAGAGGGAAAAATATGATAAAGTGGAGTAAATCTCATAGCTGTAAGAGTAAAATATGATAAAGTGGAGTAAATCTCATAGCTGTAAGAGTATGATAGTGGAGCTTAATAAAAATTTGGCAAATTGCAGTATTTTTCAATTATTAGAAGCAGATATTTTCTCACAACAACAGGTTAAGAGATTACCTTTAATTGAGTTCTGGATTAAATCCTGGAACAGGGTAACAGGGTAAAGGAATTGTGGTCCCAGAAGGGTCTACAATCAGATACATTGGAAGGGAACTTCTAATTAAGATTAATTGAACAAAACGCTTGGTGGAAATACAGAATTTTTAGACTGGGCCAGATATGGAAAGAGGGAGACATAATTACTTATCAAGATCTCA
Organism: Bufo gargarizans; assembly: GCF_014858855.1. Lineage (NCBI taxonomy): Eukaryota > Metazoa > Chordata > Amphibia > Anura > Bufonidae > Bufo > Bufo gargarizans. Next base: position 436,391,494 of record NC_058080.1, read on the forward strand.
AAAACAAATACTTATTCTGAAATAGAGATTTGAGGTTTTTTTTATAACCAATTAAAATTAGCGGTACGAACAGAGATAAGAAAGGGAACACAAATTGTCCCCCTCCCAACACCCTTAGCTAATATCACTAAGCTAGCTGTAGGAAAGAAATTGGTTTCTAGGATATATGGATGCCTACTCCACCAGAAGACAAAAAAAAGAGCTGTCACTACTTTAAATTATAGATGGCAAGAGGCACTTAGCCTGCAACAGGAAGAATTCTGAGAGAAGGCTATATGGTCTAAAAATAGTGTGTCAAGCAACTTTTCATATAGAATCACGCAATTTAATATACTATATCGCTTATACTACTCTCCCAAGATATTAATGAAATGTAAAAAAAATAAACAATTTAACTGCAAAAAATGTGGAGAAGTGGGAATAGATGATGTCCATATACTTTGGTCATCATCTATTCTGGAGGGAGGTAATTGAAAAAATAGAGAGTTATCATGCGTTTAACCCCTTAAGGACACAGGACGTATAGGTAAGCCCTTGTGCCTTGGTACTTAAGGACACAGGGCGTACATGTATGCCCTGTGTATTTTCGATCACCGCCGCACGGCGGGCGGTGATCGGAACCCCATGCCTGCTCAAATCATTGAGCAGGCACTTGGGGCAAATGCGCCGGGGGGTCCGGTGACCCCTCCATGTATCCGATTGCAGAAAACCGCAGGTCAATTCAGACCTGCGGTTTTCTGCGTTTCCGGGTTATTCGGGTCTCTCAAGACCAAATAACCCAGAAAAGGATGGTGATGGTGGTGTGATTTCACCCCACCAATCACCATCCAGCGATCCTGAGTGGTGATGGTGACATCACCACTCAGGATCGCTTTCTGATTGGTCTGTGGGTGGTCCGGCGGCAGATTCAAAAGAGGCAGGCGCTCCTCTCTTCCTCCTTTTGTGTTCCGGAGCCGGAGGAGAGAGGAACTGCTTGCACGTGTGTCTGCCATCGCTGCCAGCACCCCGATCTGTGTATCGTCGACTACAATCGGTATATGGGAGGAGTTGATCTCTCGGATCAAGTCCTCAAGCCATATAACGCCATGCACAAAACCTGGGCATGGTACAAAAAAGTTACGGTCTACTTGGTACAGGTTGCCATGTGCAACTCTTTTGTACTATCCCGAAGCGCTGGCAGCACAGGGACATTCCTCCAGTTCTATGAGGCAGTCCTCAAGGCCCTGATCTTTTCGGACCGTATAGTATAGATTGTCCCTTAAAAATGAGTTCTCAAAAACTCCATAGGCATAACAATGAAAAAAAAAGTTATGGGGTCTGAAAATGGCAATACAAAGAAACAATTTCCTAAAGTAAATATTTTTTTTCAGTATTAAAAAATAAGAAAAAAATTATAAATGTGGTATTGTTGTAATAGTACTGACCCAGATAATAAAGGTAACAGTTTTACCACATAGTGAACGCTGTAAAAATAAAACCCTAAAAGATGTGGTGAAATTGTTTTTTTTTTTGTTTTGTTTTTAGAATTTATAATTCCACCCCATTCAAATTTTTTCCAGCTTTCCACTACATCATATGCAACAGTTAATGATGCCTCAAGAAAGCATAACTTGTTAACTTGTCCCACAAAAAAAAGCCCTTATACAGCTATGGGAATAGAAAAATAAAAATTAATGGCTCTGGGAAGGCTGGCCCGATCCAGAAGCAGTTAGAGACTTGTTTTCATTTGTATGTTTTTTTTTTAGTCGTATTTTTTTCAAACAACTGGAAAGCAATAAATTAATAAAGCATAAAATCTCACCTTATCAATCCCCTACCACTCCCTCACCAATGTTTTCCTGGTAGCCAGACAATCTTTGTTTGCCTAGCTCCTGTGATTTAATGTCATCTCCACACCAGTTAACCCCTTAAGGACCATGCCATTTTTTGCAAATCTGACATGTGTCACTTTATGTGGTGATAACTTTAGAACTCTTTTACTTATCCAGGCCATTCTGAGATTGTCACATATTGTAATTTATGACAGGGTTAAAATTGAGTCAAACATTTAATTTTTATTTATAAAAAAAATACCAAATTTAATTTATTTATTTTTTAAATTAGCAAATTTCAAAATTTCTATTTCTCTACTTTCATAATAGATAGTAATACCTCCAAAATAGTTATTACTTTACATTCCCCATATGTCTACTTCATGTTTGGATCATTCTGTGAATGCCATTTTATTTTATGGGGATGTTATAAGGCTTAGAAGTTTAGAAGAAAATCTTGAGATTTTTTTTGAAAATTTCCAAAACCCACTTTTTAAGGACCAGCTCAGGTCTGAAGTCACTTTGTGAGGCTTACATAATAGAACCCACCCAAAAATGACCCCATTTTAGAAACTACACCCCTAAAGGTATTCAAAACTTATTTTACAAACTTTGTTAACCCTTTAGGTGTTTCACAAGAATTAAGATGAAATTTCAGAATTTCACTTATTTGGCAGATTTTCAATTTTAATATTTTTTTTGCCACTAACAAAGCAAGGGTTAACAGCCCAAAAAATGTAATATTTATTGCCCTGATTCTGTAGTTTACAGAAACACCCTATATGTGGTTGTAAACTGCTGTACGGGCACACTGCATTGCACAGAAGAAAAGGAACGCCATATGATTTTTGGAAAGCAATTCTGCTGGACTAGTTTTTTTACATTATGTCCCATTTGAAGCCCCCTAATGCATCCCTAGAGTATAAACTCCAAAAAAGTTACCCCATTTTGGAAACTACGGGATAAGGTGGCAGTTTTGTTGGTATTATTTTAGGGTACATACAGTCCTGATCAAAGTTTAAGACCACTTGAAAAATGGCGAAAAAACATATTTTACATTGTTGGATCTTAACAAGGTTCCAAGTCGAGCTTCAACATGCAACAAGAAGAAATGAGAGTGAGACAAAACATTTTTTGAGCATTCAATCAATTGAAAATAACGATTAAACTGAAACAGGCTATTTTTCAGCTGATCCAAATTTTAGGACCACATGCCTTTAAAAGGCCAAATCTGTGAAAAGATGTGGATTCATTGTCATTTTCTGTCAGGTAGTCACACGTTGCGATGGCAAAGGCAAAAAAACTCTCTCTTTTTGAACGTGGTCGGGTTGTTGAACTGCATAAGCAGGGTCTCTCACAGCTGGGCTGCAGTAAGACAGTCATTTGTAATTTCTTAAATGATCCTGAGGGTTATGGAACAAAAAAGTCAAGTGGAAAACCACAAAAAAATTCATCAGAACTGAGCCGGAGGATCTAATTGGCTGTCCGTCAAGACACTGGACGATCCTCAACCCGAATTAAGGCCTTTACTGGTGCTGACTGCAGCCCCATAACCATCAGATGGCATCTGAGACTGAAGGGCTTCAAAAACTAAAAACGTCTTCAAAGACCTCGTCTCCTTGAATGCCACAGAACTGCTCGTTTAGACTTTGCAAGAGAGCACCAAACATGGGATATTCAAAGGTGGAAGAAAGTTTTATTCTCTGATGAGAAAAAATTTAACCTTGATAGTCCTGATGGTTTCCGTTACTGGCATGACAAGCAGATCCCACCTGAGATGTTTTCTACGCGCCACAGTGGAGGGGGCGCCATAATGGTCTGGGGTGCTTTTTTCTTCAGTGGAACAATGAAGCTTCAGGAAGTGCAGGGGCGTCAAACGGCCGCTGGCTATGTCCAGATGTTGCAGAGAGCATTCCTCATGACTGAGAGCCCTCGTCTGTGTGGTAACGACTGGGTTTTTCAACAGGACAACGCTACAGTACACAATGGCCGCAGGACAAGGTAATTCTTCCAGGTGAATAACATCACTCTTTTGACCCATCCTGCTTGTTCCCCTGATCTGAATCCAATTGAGAACCTTTGGGGATGGATGGCAAGGGAAGTTTACAAAAATGGACAACAGTTCCAGACAGTAGATGGCCGTCTTCACCACTTGGAGAAATGTTTCTACTCACCTCATGGAAACGCTTGCATCAAGCATGCTGAAACAAATTTCCGAAGTGATAAACAATAACGGCAGAGCTACTCATTACTGAGTTCATGTTTGGAAGTTGGATTTCTGTTTTGTGTGGGTTTAGTTATTTTTTGGGTGGTGTTGTCCTAAACTTTTGATCAGCTGAAAAACAGCCTGTTTCAGTTTATTCATTGTTTTCATTGAATTAAATGCTCAAAAAATGTTTTGTCTCACTCCCATTTCTTCTTGTTGCATGTTGAGGCTTTACTTGGAACCTTGTTAAGATCCAGCCATGCTAAATATGATTTTTTGTCATTTTTCAAGTGGTCTTAAACTTTTGATCAGGACTGTATGATCTTTGGTTGCTCAATATTACACTTTTCGTGAGGCAAGGTAGCAAGAAATAGCTGTTTTGGCACAGTTTTTATTTTTTTGTTATTTACAACGTTCATCTGACAGGTTATATCATATGCTATTTTTATAGAGCAGGTTGCAATGGACGTGACAATACCAAATGTGACTACATTTTTCGGTTGTTTGTTTCAGTTTTACATAACAAAGCAAATAAACAAAAACAAAAGAAAAATGTTTTAGTGTCTCCATATTCTGAGAGCCATAGTTTTTTTATTTTTTGGGCGATTGTCTTAGGTGGGTTCTCATTTTTTGCAAGATGAGTTGACGGTTAGATTGTTACTAATTTGGGGGCATACGCCTTTTTAATTCTTTGATGTTGCACTTTTAGTGATGTAAGGTGGCAAAAAAAGTTTTTTTTAGCACAGTTTTTATTTTAATTGTTTATCTGAGGGGTTAGTTCATGTGAAATTTTTAGAGAGTCAGTCGATAAAGACATGGCAAAATTTTCTTTTTTTCCCAATTTTGTACAATTTTTTTTACTTTATTTTGGGAAAAGGCCTTTTTTTTACTTGAAACTTTTATTTTTACTTGAAACTTTTATTTTTTTGTAAAAATGTATTTTTTAACTTTTCTTTAACGTTATTTTTTGTCCCTGTCTGGGACTTCAACTTTTGGGGGTCTGATCCCCTTTACAATGCTTTACAATACTTCTATATTGCGATGCTGTCACGACAGAGAGTAGGGATAAGTGCAGCCCTAATCTCCACTCCACCTCTGTCCCTGTCTACTTGCACGGCCCAGCCAAACCGACGGAACACAACTTAGCGGAAGTCCCTCGCTTAGGTATGTGCAGGGGCCTAATAAGATAACATAAGTACTGTAACAGAGTCAGACAAGCCAAAGTCAAAGTCAGGAGGTCACGGAGGTACACAGTGAGCAATCCAATAAAAAAGTCAAAACACAATCCGGAAATCTGAAGCCAAGCCAGAGTCTGAAGTCGAGCCAAGTCGGAGTCTGAAGCCAAGAGGCCACGTCAATACCAGAGAGGTCACAAGGTCGAGGTCAAAAACAGAGCCGAGGTCAAAAACACAGGTACAATACGAAAAGGCACAATACAAAATTGCTGGTATGGGTATCAAGACCATTCACAGGTAACTTGTGGCCAGCAGGCTGCCTATTTAAATAGCAAAACAAGTGGGTCACATGACGTGGCCAGTGTCACGTGACCAAAGTCCAGCCCAAACCATCTAAGTGCCGATAAAGTGTGATAGGCGCTCAGTACCTCTTTCAGCTAGGAGGATGCCTGGCGGGCTGAGGAGGTCCTCCCGGCCCCCTGGTCCCCATGGAGATGAGGACATAGGGCGCATCCTCGCTCCTGCACAGATGCGGGATGCCGGCAGCGCTGCAAGGAGAAAGCGCGTTGCTGGCTTTCCATTACAGCTGCATTGGCTATAAGTGTATTACAGGCTGTAATACACTTACAGCTTCCTGTCTGTGAAATCCAGTGGGCTGGATCTTACAGGCTGTCATGGAAGGCAGACACAATGCCTAAGGAAGGCATCGGGCTACCTTCTCTGCCATCGAGTCCCCATCACAGCAGCGCGGGGACCCGATGGCTGATTCCTCACTGCAGGGACATCGCACGTACTGCAGTCAGCACTGACCGCAGCACATCAAGGGTTAATACGACGACATTGGTGTTTTCACCTATGCCAGCGCATGCAGCAGGGGTCTAACTATCATTGACTATCATCATCCTGCACCCGCCTATCCCCGTGCCATACATGTATGGTGCTGATACTTAAGTCACAGACACTAAGGGATTAATCACTAGCTATATCATTGACATCAGTGATGCTGACGTGTCACCAATACAGCCAGTGAGAAAAGATGAGTTGTTTCAACACAATTCGGCTTTGTAACCAGAAATAACACAGTTCTGCCAGATAGATGGTCCAAGAATTTACACCTGAACCTCAAAATGTAATGTTTATTTTGATGGTTAAACCTGAGGAATGTATTAAAATGTACTTCATAGCAGATGTTACATAATTTCCGTAATTTTGGGCATTATCCCTCACTTTCATATATGGCAGAAAAAGCAGCACAAGAGCTTCATAATTACAGTGGTTTTTCCCATGTATTTTTTTCCCCCTTTTTTTATTGCAAAAGGTTGGTTTAAATATAATGACAAATGTTCCCAAAAGTCTGCATGTAATATAGCTCACAATGGTGAGTTATATGTTTTCAATAGGTGGACAGTGATAAAGGACCTTCTATATATGTAAATTAGGAACCTAAGTAAAAAAAACTAAAGTCAAAGTTGGATTCTTACAAATTTCTTCATCACTTTGGTTATAAGGATGCAAAAGTGAACAGCTCCTGATGTAAAAGAAAGAACATATTTGGCATTTCCCAAGATAAGAATGAAGCACATTGATCATTCTCTAAAAAGTGTCTGGTCTTCTAATTATACAACTGCTGGTACCAATGCATTATTCATGAATGGCCATAAGAAAAAAAATATATAACACAGTCCATCCTGGGTGTTGTAGCAATAAAAACTTTCCTTCCCTAATATTGTAACACCCCAGAGTGATGTTGCCACTCCTACACTCTGCTACTTTCCTTATTGATTTAATCTCATGTCATCTTATGCATTTATTCCAGGTCCTCCACACTGTGCATTTCTAATGTTATGTAACTGTTCATGTAATGTGCCTGGTTCACAAGCAGGTGGCAGCAAACAAGGCAGACCTATATATAAGAAAACAAAGACACTAATTAATCAGGACATCAGAGTCAGATATAGCAGTGTTGGGTTTGCCTGCCATTTTAATGCTACAACCTGCTGGAACCAAGATAAAGCCGGAAATCTGTTTTGGAAAAATGTTTACTCAAGTAAAGCTGCCATTGAACTTCATCTCAAGGTCTGGACTCAAGTTCTTCCTTAATCCCTCAATTATTCCCTTTATTTATTGCTTCATAGCCAAAGCCTGGTGTCCACCGGTTGCCATTCATTGTTAATGCAGAACTTGATCTATGCTCTGTAGTATCTAATTCATGTTTTTGTGGTTTCTCAATGCCAGTTAAGGGTACTTTCAGACTAGCGTTATTCTTTTCCAGTATTGAGTTCTGTCATAGGGGCTCAATACTGGAAAAAAGCTGATCAGTTTTATCCTAATGCATTCTGAATGGAGTGCAATCCGTTCACTATGCATCAGGATGTCTTAAGTTCAGTCCCTCTTACGGTATTTGGTCGGAGAAAATTCCAGAACACTTGCCGGAATGCCGGATCCGGCATTATTTTCCATTGAAATACATCAATGCTGGATCCGGCACCAAGTGTTCCGGCAAAACGGATCTGGTTTTCCGATCTGCGCATGCGCAGACCTTTATAAATGCAAGTAAAATAAATACTAGATCCGTTTTTCCGGATGAAACCGGAGAGACGCATTCGGATCCATCTACAATTGCCATCTGTTTGCACATGGATTTCCAGATCCAGCAGGCAGTTCCTGCGATGGAACTATCTGCCGGATCTTCACAATGCAAGTGTGAAAGTACCCTAAGAAGTCTTTTGGCATAGCTTCCAAAATATTCAATGTTTTTTTTTTACATCTATAGGAGGAGCGTATTATGATGGGACCTTCTGAAGTCAGTTTTGCTTTGAGTTTCCATTGATGAAAGGTGTGCCATATTTATGCAAAGTCACCTGCTTGATAAATTTGGAGCATCTTTAAATCTAACACTTTTGTCTAGAAATGCCACAGTTTTCATACATCATTTCCCTCCACCGGAGTGATTTTGAGACTTTTCTGCAACTTTTTGAGAAGACCACAGTGATAAATTAGGAGTGAAAGAATATGACAGCAATGTAGCATGCACACACAGTGTAACCCTAAAACTCCCCAGACCTACTATTCCTGCCTACTTTCACAGTGATCCATCATCGGAGCCTCTACTACATATGTGAGGGGCCAACACCCAAACAGGGAATAAACAAACAGACACAATAAGAGTAGTCATACAGTACCAGAGTTAAAAGCCCGTCGGTCAATGAAGTGCCAAGAAAGACAGCAGGAAATGAGAGAGCCAGACACACCAGAAGTCAAAAACCAGGAGAGCAATTCAAGACCAAATCACCAGAAGCCAGATAACGTAGTTACAATACCAGATCCAAAAGTCACAGCCAAAGTAAGCACAATACCACCAAGGAACAGCAGAGGAGCCAGAGGAAGAGAATTTCACTGGCAACTGCACCCATAGGAGCCAGACTTAGGGCTTAAGCACATGAAGGTGTGCTGGCCATGTCCGCATTGCACCCACAAACTAGGGGTCCGCAATATACGGGCACTGGTCGTGTGCGTACCATTTCACTGCAACTTGCAGTCTTCAATGCAGTCCCCAAAGCCCTTATATAGAGAGCTGGGGATGATCTCCCGCTGGATTCCTTACACGTCGAGCGGAACTGTGAGCTGAACTAGCTCTCGCCCTAATGCTCTGATGTCCTCCTTCATTAGCACCAGGCTGAGAGGGTTGCATCACAATGTTGCCATATCAAGCCAGGGCCGGCCAGGGGATCCATGACAGAAACTGATTAACATACATAACCAAGGCCACTTTCCCACCCACCTTTAAAAATTAGCTAGGATGGTGTAAATGGCAAAACATTGCAAATTTTGGTGCAAAACATCCAAATTATGTTACTTCTTTTCTGGTTCCCAAGCTTGACCCATTCCATTCTATATGTCTAAGACTGGTATTTCCCATTTTGTAGATCAGTAGTAAAATGGGACTAATATATCCCTTCATCTTGTACCCCGTTAACACCAAAAATATCATAGCTTTATAGTTTCTCCCACAGTACTAGATGAAAGGGGAAAACATTTGGCTAGAATCATAGTATGCTTTACAAACTCCTAAAACAAGTATTTTAAAGTTGCAATGGGAGTGGGGGTTTCACATGAGTGAAAATATTATTTAGATATTCCTCATGCTAATTAGTTGGGGATAACAGACCTATGCAATCGTATGGATGTAGCTGGGGAGGCTATTGAATAATGTCTTTACAATGCTATTATGATATAAAATTGTAGGTTTAGCCTTTCAATTTTTTTCCAAAGGCACATGAATAATTAAATATTTTATTATAAAAAAATCCCTTTTCTTATTTAAATGGATGCCAGGAACATAAAAATAGAAATCTGTATATACTGTGTATATATAAATATAAGAAAGTATATTAGACCACTGTTTTATTTGATTTTCACAGGCGTATTTAAGATAAAATTAATGTTTAAGCAATGGACCACAGCTGCTACATTGGTTAATCAATATATTAAACAGGAACTCTTTTGTCATTTTGTCATTTTTAGGTGCATCTCATATATTTTTTACATTTCAATGAATACATCTTTTTGCAAAACTCTATTTTTCAGTATGAAGCAGCAGAATAATAAGCTTAATTAGCAATAAATTGCATTCATGCAGTGAAAAGGCACAAACCTACAAGGGGAAAAAAGAGATTATTTTTCTTCTATCAAAGAAAACACTTTTTAGAGGAAAATCATGCTTTGTGGTTAGTTAGGTAGGCAACAGAGGACAAACCAGTGAAATAGACAATGTTGATGGACTGTGACATGAGTTGTGTCCATGAGTCTGTTTCTCTGGCTCTTGGCACTTTTTGGAGTTGCGTTGATGTTTGTGAATTATTTTCCTTACAAGAAGATTCCTTTTTGTACACAGTATAGAGCTGAAAGACATACACAAACTATAGATCCCTAAGCTGAAATTTAACTTGTCATAGGCAAGACAAATGGAACGAACAAACAAACAATCTCAGCTACAAAAAGTTACCTTCTGGCCCTTATTGACTGACTCTTAACTCCAGATCTGGAAAGGAATGGTCATCAGACATATAGACCTCCAGTCAGATGTTATAAATATCTTGTGATAACAAACTTTATTCATTCAGGGCTGAAGGCAGAACCAAAGAAACAGATGATATGGATTAATTTTGCTAGGTCTCAGGGGCACAAGGAATATATATATATATATATATATATATATATATATATATATTTTATGTGTGGTGTTTCAAGGAGTGGTTTTGCAATAAGAAATCCTTTTAATGCCCTTTTAGGTAAACATACTATGATAAGCTAGTCTTTTGGTAGTTATCTGGTAGAAGGTCTTATTGTTGTATTCGTCAGACAAAATTTTGTTTTGTCATTGTCTAAATGTTGATTCCTATCCTCCTTAGGGTATTTTCCCACTGATTCTAAAGAATTTTCTGTGCCAGAATCAAGGTGAAAATGTATAAAAATCATCAAATCTTTTTTCAAGTGATTTCAAAGAGAATCTACATCATAATTTGTATGGCACGTTTATCTCAGGTTATTGATATAAAGTGTTATACCCTACCTTGGGGTGTAATCTGAAATTCTGATATAAATTAATCAGAAGAAGAAAAAATGTGCTTTAATGTTTTGAACACATTCTGGAGCAGTTTTTGTTATCCCCGCACAATCGTGCAGACGCCGGCGTATCACGTGGTCTGTAACGGAATTACAAACTGTGTCTCACAGACGCCGGCGTCTGCACGATTGTGTAGGGATAACAAATATAGCAGCGACTTGAATACCGGCTATGTAAGCCGAACCATCGGATATATCAAACTACAATCTGCCAGGAGAAGGTAAGACCCATCCACTTCTATATCGAGTGCAAACTAGCACTTTATTCACAACCATATGTGGAAATTGGGTCTGGACATTTAATATCAACAAAACAGGGACCATATACCTAGGATCCGTCCACAATTCTATTACCAACAGTGTCCAGTCACTCATAGTAATTGCATTGCATATCTTCCTATGAAAATAATACAGGAACTCATATAAGTTTTTTCAAAAGGACTGTTTATACATTTCTTCAAGGAGCTTTATACACATGCTGATTTGAGTGTCTTTTCATCCAGACCGTTATATATTTACCAGTACATGGTTCTGTATTTTTATTTTTATTGTAATTTTATTGTGATTTTTAATGTGATATTTTATTGTGTTTATAATTTCTATTGGGATTAAAATAGTGTGATCACCATATATATATCGTATATTGTGCTTTTATCCACACATGCAGAGTGCCAGTCCGTTTAGTCCAATCTATTTCCTAATACTTTTCTCTGTAAGGGTGAAGCAGTTAATTGGACTAGAGCACCTATTCCCTGATCACACAGGAGTGAGCTATTCCTATAATCCATATCAAAGACGCATATGAGTTTTTAGTTTTTCTCTACTTATTTACTGAATATACATCTTGTAATGTCATTTTAAACTATGTTCGGAAGAAACAATTTATATGTTGTATTTATAACCTACATTATGTATCTGAAATATATAAAATATATAGTTTTTATTACGAAGATAAGAGATATCTAAAAATCCTTACCAGAGTTTCCAATGCTCTGAAATACCAGGTTTTCAATGGAACCACCGATAATATATAAAAAGGAAGTAGGTCGGATTTCATTTAAGCCACTGATGAAGCGGTGAGGTCACCTTGAAATGCGTCTGGCTTGATACGAATCCAAACTACCGAACACTTAACCTGCAGGATTAAAAAGCGCACTCGAAAAATCGAGAAAATAAAAGAAGAACTTTGCTTCCTCCGCCATATAATCAAAGTTAAGTCACGTGACTACACAAAATACCACGTGGGACGCCAATTTTGAGCGCAATAACAGTATACAACGGAGGAAAATCTCCTGGCTCTGGTGAGTTGCTGTACCACAGGTGGGACGCCCCTGCAGTAAGCGAAACCCAGTCTCTTGTGAATAGAGACAATCGAACATCTCACAAATTTGCATTAATAATTAGAGTGATACCAACTATCTATATAGAGTTATACTATTTGTCTGCATGTAACATCGACCTAAAATTGGTCATCTGCATTGCTCTGTTCAGGTGCTCCATCCAATAACACAGTGTCTATTAACTACAAAAACACATAAAGATACCATGACGACAGTGGACTGATTCATAGGATATTGTCAAATAAATCACAATATACCCGGATGGCTATATATACCATTGCTTGGAACAAGATTTGAATACTGTATCACCAAATCTATGTGTGACCATTAAGGCACCTTTTATACTGTTGCGGCAGGCCAAGGGTCAGCCACTTGATGATCGTTACCTCGTGTTCAGGTGAATGACGTCGACGGAGGAAAATGACAGAAGTCTGAGTATAGTTCAAAACCTTGTCAGGACCCTAAAGTGAAAGTGTCCTGCACCCTTTATTTATACACAGTTCACAGGGTGTAACCCCTCAAAGTAAAACATGATTGGTTTACAGACATTTCAATAATGGCTTTTGAATCCATCTATTGATTGGTTAGTTATTTTTCAAGTTTCACTTTACAAAAATGTGTTAACTAATGGGTTTAGAATTTTAAGCAAAAGAGGCAAAATTACAAGGAGTAGTACAAATGTTATCTTATCTTAACACACACAGTTCACTTCTATAGTTTTCTTTTCAAATGTCAGCAAATTATATCATGTATACAGATAAAATGAAAATCACTTTTATATGCACAGTAAAAGCTGGATAATTTCCTTAACAATACCGTCTATGTGCATACTATCAATACTGGACTCTCAATTAGTGTCACCGGAAGGACTTCACTGTTATCCATTTTAATATATCATGTATTTTTTTACACAACCTATATATTTATTGCAAGCTTTTATTTGATGTTGTATGGTTTTACAATTTGTTCTTATCATTTGTTTTTAGAAATGTATAACAGATTTTATTACTACTACTACCTTTAAAAATAAATTTGTTACGTGTATGAAATGCAGATGGTGAGTGACTGCTAATTATTTATACTAGTACACAATTTATACTAGTACATTACAAAAGGATTTAGGTGAACCACTCATAGCAGAGAACCATTGCCACAGTGATAACAGAGGTGAGCCAATATATACCAAAGTCTACTATTAACAAATCTCTGCAAAAAAAGTGTGACTTGAAGGGGGATTGGTGAAGTTTTCCTAGTCCTGTGGGCTAGGCTAAAATAAACACCTAAATATAAAAAAATTCTATTTATTTTGAGATCCACATCCAAAATCAATAAGGAAAATGCACTGATTTTAGAGGCAGATTTGGAAAGCGAGTTTTATGCCTTTACAGCCTGAATATATCTTTAGCCTCTCAACAGGTAAGTGTGATGGCTCTATAGCTCACATGTTATCCTTTTATGCAAATGTTATCAAATCGATAATAAATATCATATCTGGAAGGGGCAATAACGGTTTCAGGTTCCTTAAACATTTTTAGCAAAGAGTTACATAAGAAAATCTAAATTCACCTGTATAAATCAAAAAAGGAGTATCAATTTTTTTTAGAAACATAATTCTTTGCATTTCATAGCCATTAGATTTCTTTACAGAGTAAATAATAGATGTGTTATTTTTTATCATTGCTTTACGTACAAATTTCAGGGTTAACTACCCTGGCTCAGCCCTTGCAAGAAGTTGGGTGTGGATCCTATATCCTCCCCTAGCTCAATCTAGTTAGTCTAGAGTTAGGGCTCGTTCACACAAACGTGTGAAGCCCATGCCCGTGCTGTGGACCACAAATTGCAGTACGCAATGCACGGGCACTGTCCATTGACTTGAATCGGTCCGCAATCATTCAGTTCCGCACAAAGATGGAGCAAGTTCTATGCTTCCATAGTGTTCCGTTCCACATCTCTGGATTTGCGGACCCATTGAAAGGAATGGGTCCACATCTGTGAACAGTGCCCGTGTATTGCGGATCCATGTGAACAAGCCCTTGAGCTGCATTTACACAAGGCAATAATCAGCCAGATTACCGGGAACATTCCAGACAATCTGCCCATGTAATTGTGCTGCTGATACCTGATCAAAGTGAAATGCTCGCTCATTGAATGATCCTGTCGTTCATGCAGGCACTAAGGATTATAGTTTCTGGGCAGCAGATTGTGGGGTCTACAGCAATCTGCTGCTCAGAAAACATGAATCTTTATGAGGATAGGGGATCACTATTGCATTTAAATGCATAAATGCAGGTCTCCTTCACTAAATGAACAGCTGACTGTTTGGAAGGAAAGCTTCTGTAACAGCGTGAATTCAGTTATCCTTGGTCTCCCCTGGCTGCGTCAGCACACTCCAGTTGTGGACTGTCACTCCAGTCAGATTCTGCGTTGGGGATCATCCTGTCTCCTGCTTATCAGAAGTCCGACCTGCTTCCCTACTACTGCTTCGCCTACTGTACCTTTAGATCTGCCTGGACTCCCGCAGCAGTATGCCAGTTTTGCAGATGTCTTCAGTAAGAAAGAGGCCGATACCCTACCTCCTCATCGTTCGTATGATTGTCCGATCAACATTCTGCCTGGTGACACTCCTCCTCGTGGCCGAGTCTACCGACTCTCACTTCCAGAAACCCAAGCGATGTCTGAGTACATCAAGAAGAATCTCGAGAGCAGGTTTATCTGGAAATCTACTTTTCCATCTGGTGCCGGGTTCTTCTTTGTGCAGAAAAAATATGGATCCTTGCAGCCTTGTATCGACTATCAAGGTCTGAGTAAAGTCACAGTCAAGAATTAATAATTTTTGAACTCTTTGAAGGGATCCAGGGGGCTAAGGTCTTCACTAAACTTGACCTGCGAGGCGCATACAACCTTATCCGCATCCGAAAAGGGCGATGAATGGAAGACTGCTTTCAACACTCGTGATGGACACTACTAGTATCTCCTCATGCCTTTCGGCCTGTGCAATACTCCCATGGTGTTCCAGGAGTTGGCAAACAATATTTTCCGGGATCTGCTCTATGTCTGCGTGATAGTTTACCTGGACGATATACTGATCTACTCTCCAGATCTGACCACTCACCGGAATCACGTACGTTTGGTTTTACAGCAGTTGAGAGAGAATTGACTTTATGCAAAACTCGAGAAATGCATCTTTGAAATATCTACTGTACCGTTTATTGGATACATCATCTCGGATGCCGGGTTGCAGATGGATTCTATTGAACGCAGTAATGGACTGGCCCTGACCACAGGGTCTTTGTGCTATACAGCACTACCTTGGATTTTCTAATTTCTATTGTCAGTTCAACCCAAATTTTCCATCCCTTACATATCTGATCTCCATCTTACTGAGAAAGAATTGAATTCCAAAGACTGGACTCATGGGGCAGAGGCCACCTTCATCCAATTAAAGAGGTCCTTTGCTTCTGCACCTGTTCTGCATCATCCCAATGTATCCTGCCAATTCATTTTAGAAGTGGACGCCTTCTCCATAGGAGACGGTGCTGTTTTACTACAGAAAGGTTCCATGGGCAAGATGCTTACATGTGGGTTTTCCTCCAAGCTCTTCTCATCTGATGAAATTACTGTATACGAGACAGAGAACTTCTGGCCATAAAACTTGCCTTATAAAAGTAGCATTATCTATTAGATGGGACCCAACATCTAGTGATAATCTTCATCGAGCACAAGAACCTCACATATCTGCAGACCGCCCAGCGTCAAAACCCTCGTCAAGCCAGGTGGGCTCTCTTCTTCTTCTGTTTTGATTTTGAGCTGTACTTTTGCTTGGCTGAGAAGAAAATCGAGGGGGGAAGTGCTGTCTAGGTACCTTGACTTCTCCGACCAGCAGGAGGAGCCTCAGTACATTGTAGATCCTGCCTGATTGATCACAGTGGCTCCTGTCTTGATAAAGATATCCCTCCCGGAAAGACATTCATGCCATCTGCCAAGAGGAAACGTCTCACCACTACTGTTGGCCCACATTGTCCAAGGATGTGCGTGATTATGTCTCTGCCTGCACAGTCTGTGCTCAAAATAAAGTCTCCAGGATCAAACTACCTGGGATGTTGTTACCTCTACCTGTTCCTGATGCTCCATGACAACACATGGACTTTTTTTACAGATCAGCCCTCTTCTGCTGCCGGCTCTTCCCTCAGTCCAGTGGACACGTTTCTCCCTGACGAAGGGCATCCTATGTGCCCAAAACGTTGCTTTGTGTACCACCATGTCCAGCCAATAAAAACCAATTGAGCATTACAAAAATTGGATTGCTGTCTGAAATTGCTTGACACTAATTGAGTTCCAGAAGGTGGAGCCAGGAACAAACCCCTGACAAGCACCCACACCAGCCAGATTTGACATAGTGATGTGCTCAATTAGGATTTTCGTATTGCTCTCTTCTGCTGGATGTACAGCTATTTGGGTGGTCGTGGACTGCTTCTCCAAGATGGCACACTTCGTTCCTTTGACTGGATTGCCCTCAACTGCGGAACTTGCTAAACTAGCATTGGAGAACTATCTCTCTCATTTTGTTTCAGCTCAACGCGACAACTAGGTGCAATTGCTACCTTGGGCAGAGTTCTCTTATAATAACCACACTAGTGAGTCTACTGGATCCTCTCCATTCTTTGTTGTTTTTGGACAACATCCTCGTATGCCTCTCCCTGTCCCTATATCTTCTGGGGTACCAGCAGCGGATTCTTCTTTTAGGGATTTTTTGAAGATTTGGCATGATACCAAGGTCAGCATCAGTAAAGCGGTGACCCGCTTGAAAATGAATGCAGACAAGAAAAGAAGAAAACCGCTTCTCATCTGGAGACAAGGTATGGCTATCCTCCAAAAACATCAGTTTAAGGGTTCCTAGTTTCAAGTTGCCCCTAGGTTCCTTGGACCCTTCGTAGTTTCAAGGAGGATCAATGAAGTGACTTATAAGTTACGGCTACCTCTCTCTCTACATATCCCCAATACCTTCCACGTGTTCTTGCTTAAACCTGTAGTCTTTAACCTCTTCTCGACAGCTCCATCTACTCCTACGATATCTGAAGGTCAAGGACATCTTGGACTTCAAGAAGCATGGCAAGAAGACCTACTATCTCGTGGACTGGAAAGGCTTTGCTACTGCGGAGATGTGTTGGGAGCCAGAGGAGAATATTCATGCACCGGACTTGATAAAAAAGGTTTTTGTCCCGTCGTGGACTCGAGAAGAGGGGGTGTAAGGGGGGTACTGTAACAGCGGTGGCTGTACGCCGATGTTCCTCCACTTACCGCGGTGGTCCTGGGCACCGTTCACAGTGGTGATCTTTACGTTCACAGCTGCATTCCTGGGCTCTGGGGCTGTATGTACTGTGGTGCTGAGTATAACACTCCACAGGTTCCACTCAGCCCTGCGCACAGCATGCTTGCTGCTGGTTTCTTGTTACAGTGCCTCCCTGGGCTGTATGTTACCTTGCTAACCAACCCAGGATCTCCTGCAGGTACTAAAGTGGCTCAACCCCTTTCCCAGATGCCTCAGTGTCAAGGTCCTTGCATTTGCTTAGAGCCTGATATTCACATGCACTGACTTATATCTTGTTCCTGGATTCTGCTACTCGCCTGATCCCTGCCTGCTTGCCTTGACTCTCCTGTTGCCGATCCAGATTTCCTGAACTATTCCTGTGCCACCTGCCCTGACCTTTTGGCTGTCTGACTATGCCTCTGCCTCATCCTTCAGTCCTGCACTGTTGCTCCTGGTAACAACCCCGCCTGCCTGACTACCCTTGTACTTCTGGTACCTACTCAGGTACCTCCTGGTCCACCTGGACCAGCTGCCTGGTGTGCTTACCCTCCTAAAGAGGTAGCGACCTGGTGTTCCCCTTGGGAAAGTCTTCCCCCGCCATCAGGGGTACTGTGAAGAATCAAGGGGTACACTTAGATAACGCCCTTAGAGGAAGTGGGACACGTGGCACAGTGGGTTCACACCCATTGGTTCTTGACAGCTTCCTTCCCGACAATCAGCTGAATCTAAATCCACCTTTAGAGTGTTAAGTACAGATAACTTTTCATTAGCCATTGTATTATCACCACCGGTATACAGATATATTTTCTGTATAGATAACACAGGATCCACCATTCACAACATGTAATATAAAAGCTTATCTATTCCTCCCTTACCTCTGCACAGGTCACAGAGCATGACTAGAACACTTTCCCGTAGAAGTCAATGTTACTGATTTTGTGGCACTACTGTATCTCACACTGGAAAACACTGCAAGGTTGGAATACTGATTGAAGGTTGCTAACCTACAACGCAGGACAAACAGAGATATGGACTTGGAACTTGTTCTGGAACCCAGACATACAGCAGTCCAGTCCAAACAGTAACAACTAAAGGGACAGTGCACACATGACAGTAACTTCTGGAACCCAAATATACCAGAAATAACAAGCAGACATAGCAATGACTTCTGGAACCCAGACAATCTTGGCATAAACAGGTAGACACAAGGATTAGGCTTCAGGAACAGGTTTTGCAAATATTGTTGCACAGCCATGCTAGCCACAAACAGAATTCAGGAACTAAATAGAGGAGCTAAATGAGTATATAGATAGCAAGTGCAAATTGGGGGCATTAACCCCTATGGAATTAAATTGGAGAGGCGCACATCACAATAGAGCAATTTACTCCCACAAGCAATCTATGGCCAGTACACAAACAAGAAAGGCAGAGACTGTGTACTGCCATATCAAGACATGGCCCTAGATGCACATTCACAATGTAAGGGAACCATACCACATGGAATACAATGGAGCACAGTGAAAATGCATTGTAACAGTACTCCTCCATACAGACACAGACAAGGAAGAGATACAAGTCCCTGGGGTACAGTTGAAACCCACAAATATCCAAGGCAAGTATGCATAGAACAGAGGCATTGAGAGTACAATGGCAGACCTGGTCTTAGAGATGCAACCACAATATTCAGCAACCAGCCCACAGTGGTGAAAAGTGAACAGACATGTAACAGTAAGCAAGGTCAATTCCAGTCTATTGTGTCTATAACCAATGTGGCTGCTCTCAAAGAACAGGAAGTCTTGACCTACTTTAGGCATATTGGCATAAATTACATTATTTTACCATTTTAAAATCCATATTATAATATAAATGGTGGCATGGAAAAGTAAAAAAATAATAATCCCCCAAAAAATAAAAAATATTTAACATAAAAACCTGATTTAAACAATGGGTACCTTTATGATGACATGTTATATTTTAAACACTGAATACATTTGTTAAGTTTCTATAATATATAATATATCAGATTAGGGAATGAGAACTGGCTATTTCACAATTTCTGTGTTTTGCTTTTTTCAAAAAAAATTGGTGTTGTCTATGTAGAATTTGTTTGCCAATTTGGGCTGATTTGTGCATTCTTTTTTGCACATTATTGTGGACTAGGCACAGTAACTATCCTAAAAAAGTTGGGCCCATGTGAAATAATTAGGGTACCCTTGAGGTTACTTAGCCTACAATGGTCAAGCAAAATGTCCATATTCTATATTTGTTTTATTTTCAAATATATTTCTAAAAATATATCTGTTACTTAAATTCCAGCCTACAGTATGGTTAGCCATTTCCTACTAAGAGTAGAAGTGCTTTTTCTATGTAAGCCATTGTGCTTAACGGTATTAATTAGCAGATAGAGCTGTTTGTGTAACAAACAACTTGAATATTACAAGTGCTATCCTCAGTGACTCAATGTTTTCAAAGGGACTGACTGATCTCATGGTGGTTCCCCCAGTGGAAACCTCTGAATCACTCAGCAGCAGACTTCTGTACAACAATCCCTATTTTAAAAGTACTCCATAGGGAATGGTTACCATTAAATCAGTAAACACAACCAACACCTATTAGAAGCAGCTCTACAAGGAAAAGAAATTGAATTGTGAATGAGTCAGCAGTCGGAAGCATGCCACTTGCAGAAAAAGGACTCTAAAACACAATCACCTTATCTTCATATTATATAAACCAATGACAAAATATATTGTCTTAAACCAAATCTATAACCACAGGTAGATACAAGTATGTTAGACCTAGCTACTATGACTATTATGTATAGTGATAACCTTTAATATACAGATTTTTCTTATTGGAACTCTTAAAAAAGATAGACAAAACTATAAAAGTAAAACTTTATGAAATTTTTGTTGGATCTTCATTTTAAGATATATTTTATAAAGTATTTGAACCCCTTCATGAAAAATACAAATCGGCTACGATCAGTTTTGCTTTGACTTTGGAGCAGCAAATTTATTTAAGGTTATACAATGTTTGGTAAATTATCTTTAAGCTGTCTAGAAATGTTACTGTACTACATATTTCCTATTTTACCCCCTACAGGAGAGATAAAAAATTCTATCCTGAAACGAATTAACATTTCAAACCATATAAACTTGTATGTGTCTTTTCAAAATTCGTGAGAGTTGTATGTACAAACTTACTGTATGACATAGATTTTAGCATAACACAATAGTAGATGTCTCAAGACAAATGCTCTTTCCCAATACTTAAAAATCACTTGTATAAAAATAGAGAGAAAGCTTAGGTAGAAGGGGAGGACATGAGGAAAATGGGAATGAAAACAGCATTAATATAATAGGGTATACTACAGAGAGAGTGGTTAGACCTAAAGAGAAAAGAGATCTGGTCAACAATAAAGTTAGTATGAAGAAAACTGTAAAACAGGATTTTTTCAAGCCCCACAGAAAAGGAAACTCAAAAGTGGATGCAGAGGAGGAAATTTGCTAAAAAGAAGAAATTACAAAAAATAATGAAGTATACAGAGAAAGAGGGAGCAAAAGATGTAACAACAAATCAGAATCTTGGGCAAGAAATGTATAATCTGAGTAATTAAATGTTAAGTAAGGAAGAACAATAAATTTTAATGAAAGGCCTGAAATTTGCCCCAACAACCTATTTTAATAGGCTTTTATAGGGTTTCAAAAATAGGCTTTTATAGGGTTTCAAAAATTTATGAGACGATAGCATTGAAGAAATATCATATGAAAAAGAGCGTGAATAAGGTATTTAGAGAGGAAATAGTAATCAATAGTGACCCATTTATACATACTGATATTAAACCTAAGTCCCGATTTGATCCAACAAATAGTTATTCCATGGCACTCAATACCTTTATGAACCTGGTAACGGGGGACATTAGAAAAATAAAAACATCAAAAAGATCAAAAAAGGTTCGCACCAGGGTTTGCAAATTAATACATTGGTCGGTTGGAACAAGAAGCCATACACCCGAACAACGAGCTCCGGGCGGGCCTTGTCCTCTGGCGGCGCTTTATAGATGATGTTATTTTTATTTGGTAAGGGGGAGAGTGTGGTCTAAAAGAATTTTTAATTGAAATGAATAAAAATTTGTTTTATTTGGATTTTACTGCTATTTACAGCTCAAAAGAAAGAAATACATTTTTTAGATCTTACTATTTTTACAATGGGGGAAAAAATATGCACAAAAACATATGAGAAACCAACAGACTCCAATAGTTATATTTCAAGGGGCAGCTGTCGTTTACCCCGATGGTTGAATAATATATGTACCCAGGAGTCAATTCCTGCTCAGTAGGAGGAATTGCACGGAGATGACAGAGTATAGAGTATGAAAGACAAGCAGAAAATTTACAAAATAAATTTGAGTCAAAGGGATATAATGTGAACAAGCTTGTAGAACAAAAAGATGAAATTAAACAAATTGAGAGGGAACAACTTTTGAAAAGTGTAATAGTGGAAAAACAATGTTAAGGAAACAGAAAGAAAATGGAGAATAAATTCCACCCATAATTATCCCGTATAATGCACAAACAAAAATTTTCTGAAATATTGTGAGGCGACACTGGTATATTTTAAAAGAAGATAAGATGATGGGGAATCTATTTCCTAAGGCCCCATCATTTGTATATACATTTAAAAAAAAAAAAAGGAAAATGATAGGGGGGCGGAGCCAACGTCTGAGCTGTGAAGACATGCTTTGCTGAGCTCCGCTTATCTTCTTGCTACGGGACCCGCTTACATTAGCTGACAGACTTCATAATGGTTAAGATCAGAGGACAAAAGCCTACAGATCCTGCTGTAATCCCGAAGGGATCAAATCCGTGAGCGGGAATGGCAAAATTCCTAAAGAAACAGGCCGCACCGCCTGCACCTAAAGAATCCAAAATGGCGCTGGCAGACGAGCGCTCTCAAGCAGACACTGAAGGAGGCCTGTCTGAGGGAGACAGCGACGGGGGTAAGTCTGTATGCTCCCGCACCTTATCTGTGTCCAGGCGTTTCATAAAACAAGCCCTGGCAGAAGCGCTGACCCCTCTCAAACAAAAGATCTCGGTATTAACCCATTAGATTCAGCATATAGGCCACAGGGTTGAGTCCCTGGAAACCATCCAACAGGCCACACTGGAACACAGCTCTGCTGTCTCTCAATCCCTCTCCTCCTGCCAACATCACATAAATTACTTACATGCAGCTATGGAGGATCAAGAAAACTGAGGCCGAAGGAAAAAACCTCTGGTTCAGAGGCATACCTGAAATGGTGCCTAATGAGGAACTTATATCCACCATTAAACAAATTGCTGAGGCACTCTTGGGAAATGGCAACTCCTCCTGTATGACCATGGAAAGGGCTCACAGAGCTCTTAGACAAAAGCCAAAAGACTCTGAACCACCCAGAGACATTATTTGCAGATTCCTAAACTATATAGACAAAGAAAAAATTCTCAATGCTGCTAGAGCCTCTAACAACATCTCTTTCGGTGATTCAACCATTGCAATATATCAGGACCTTTCTCCTGTTACCCTAAGAAAGAGGAAAACCCTAAGCCCCTTACCTACAATCTCCATAGCAAGCATATCCCTTATAGATGGATCTTTCCCTTTGGCCTGACATTCAAGTACTCAGGAAGACAGATCAAGATTGCCACTTATATTGATTTGCAAGATGCATTCTCTACCATGGACATTTCTCCATTAGACATTACAAATTGGGATGCGGTGTCTGAAATCACCTTACTACCAGATCTCCCGAAGATGACCCCCTGGGAGAAATCATCAACACCCAAGAAGCAATGCATGAAGCACAGCAGCGGTAACCTGACCCCCAGGAGGATACCTGGATCTACCTCTTACTAGTATTGTCAGGATCTTTCATGCAATGCTAATGTCTCTACATTCATCTTAATCACCCTCTCACCCTCTCACCCCTCTCCCAACTTACTTAGTCCCAAAAACAGCAAGATCTCTAATTTGGGTTAACCCCATCCCCCCCCCCCCCCCCCTCTCTGAAGAAGCCCTCAAGCTTCACAATGTTAATAATGCTGCTATATGCTACATTACTGCTGCATTAGTGTTTTGTTTACGGTTATGTTTAACTTTATATTTTCTTTTATGTGGAACACATGGGTTTTACTCCTACACATATAGGTCAATAGCAGAAAGGGTATTTGCTCTTCTGGAGACTGCCAAGAAACCCCACCATTCTAGCCATGAGTGACCTCAAATTAGTGTCCTTCAATGTAAAGGGACTCAGATCCCCATCTAAAAGATCCCAAATGTTCTCCCTCCTATGGAAAGAAAAATGTTATGTTATATTCTTTCAGGAAACCCACTATAAACTAGGTAATTTCCCAGACCTTTCCTTCTCTAAATTCCCGAATTGGTATCATTGTGGGGCAGATGGTGCAGCCTCTAGGGGAGTAAGTATAGGATTTAGAAAGGTTGTTCCCTTCACATACGTACACACAAGACCCGATGGCAGGTATATATTCTAAAAGGCCTTATTGGCCATAAGATGTATACCTTTGTCAACATTTATGCTCCGAATTTTGATCAGATCACATGGCTACTGTCTGTTATGACCTTGGTGGAGAACATGCGGGAGGGAACCCTTGTCTTGGCAGGTGACTTCAATGTGGCATTACAACCCCTTGTTGACACATCCTCCAAGAGATCTTCCTTCTCTGCCAAAAAAATTTAATTCCAGATTATATGATATGGGTCTCATAAATATATGGATGTGTTTTAACCCGACATGTACTGATTACTCCTATTATTCTGCTTCAGGACATTCCTACAGCAGGATTGACTACATTTTTGTTCCTAGGGACCAAATCTCCCTTTTGCGGACGCAAAGATTGGTAATATCACCATCTCGGATCACTCCCCTGTCTTCTGTACCTTACGTCCATCATCTGAATTAGGCAGGACTCCCATCTGGAGACTCAACGAGTCAGTGCTAAGCAACGATGGCCATAAAAAATATTTCAAATCCCTTATAGATGAATACTTTTCTATTAATAACAACCCTGACATTTCCCCCCAAGTCCTATGGGATGCCCACAAAGTATTTATGAGGGGTCACTTTATAAGCAAATGTTCCTTTTTAAAGAAACAAGCAGATAAACATCTCTCCTCACTTCTAGATAAGATTCATGTTTTAGAATCACTCCATAAAGGATCCCTTGCTGTACACCACTTGGCGGACCTTATCGCTCTTAGGACAGAGCTCAAGAACCTTCTAAACACAAAAGCAGCTAAATACTACTTATCCTCCCGAACACAAGTTCTTTGCTCACGGCAACAAGGCCTCAAAATTCATGATGCAACGCATTAAGCGTATAAAATTAGCAAAACACGTTCCCTCAATTAAATCTCCCCTGGGGCAGCAACTTTATTACTCAGAGGCTATCGCCGAACAGTTCAGGCTTTTCTATGAAGCTTTATATAACCTACCACACCTTAGTGGAGATCAAAACACTCTATATAGAGAATCATCTGTCAACACTTTCTTAGATACATTAAAACTCCCAACATTATCCCCTAACCAACGAGAAGCCCTAGAAAAACTATTTTCACTTGCCAAACTTACTACAGGCATTAGGACCACCCCAAAAGACAAATGCCCTCGTCAAGACGGATTCCCAGCTGTTTACTACACCTCTTTTCAAGACTCACTACTACCTTATTTACTTCCCATTTGTAATCTCACTCTTCATAACCAACCCTTATCAGTTGATATGACCAGTGCTCTAATCACAATAATACCCAAAGAAGGCAAAGACCCTACCTCTTGCGCAAATTACCGCCCTATATCCCTACTTAATACAGACTTTAAAATCCTTGCAAAAATGTTGCCCACTAGATTGAAACCCTTCCTTCCTAATCTGATCCACCCTGATCAGGTGGGATTTGTAAAAGGTTGTGTAGGAAAAGATAACACCACTAAAGTCCTTGATGTCCTTTTCTACATAAGAAATTACCTCTGGTGTTACTCGGCACTGTTGCCGAAAAAGCATTTGATCAAATAGACTGGTCCTATATTAAACACACTCTGCACAAATTCCACTTTCCCACTCCCTACATTAATGCTGTGTTTGTGATGTATGCAAAATCCTCTGCTTCAGTCTTATTTAATAACCTTGTATCTGACTGTTTTTCTATTAAAAATGGAACAAGACAAGGATGTCCCCTTTCTCCCCTCATATTTGTTATGGTAATGGGAACCTTATTACAAGCCTTGAGACAGGAGGAGGGCATCAATGGTCTAAAAATTGGTCCACAAGAATTCAAATTAGCTGCTTTTGCTGATGACCTCCTTATCCTTACAACAAACCTCATTTGGTCTATGCCCTTAATAATTTCCCTTTTAAAAAGATTCAGCCTTTTTTCAAATTTTAGGATAAATCCCCCAAAATCCCAAATTCTACATATAGGCCTCTCCCCTAGCCTAAATTCTGTATCTAAACTTACCATTCAACTGGACTTCCTGACACCTAACTTATTTGGGTATTAAACTAACCTCCCATCTCCCAGACTTATTCCACCTCAATTATACTCCCATCCTAGTGGCCATTGTTGCTCAGCTGGGCTCTTTAGACTACCCTTACCAGTCCTGGTTTGGTAAAAAATTATTTGGTGATGTCCTTGGTGATTCCAAGACTCACTTACCTCCTGCAAGTTCTCCCAATTGCTATTCCAAGGTCTTTCTTTAGGTCCTTGAACTCCCATATTCGTCAATTTATTTGGCAGGGTAAGAGGTCTAGAATATCATTTTCTACCCTAACAAAACCTAGACACCTTGGCGGAATAGGTCTTCCTGATCCTGAATTATACATGAAAGCTATACACTTATATAGAGTAATTGATTGGCATAGACCCTCTCATCATAAACATTGGCTATCTCTGGAAAATGTATTTTTCCCTTCCACTCTCAGGGCCCTTTTGCTGGCGGACAGGACATTCCCCGCTATTTATTCTATCCCGAATCCCATAATCCGCACCACTATTAAGGTGTGGGAATGGTTCTCCTCCAGTATTCGTGCCCTGTCTCTACCTTCACCTCTCCTTCAGGTCAGAGATATAATTTTTTTAGCCCCAAGAGAACTGAGGGATTCCTGCCCTCTTGAGATCAGATCATCTCCCAAGCTAATAATTGACCTTCTGGACAAAGATGGTTGTGTTCCCTCAGAAACCTCTCTTAAAGAGAGTCTTGACATTTCAGCCTCACATATTCTATTTCTAAATGTCCTTAAAGGGATATTTGCATCTTCATTTTTTATACTTAGCCTTGTTGAGCGTGACGTTCACTTCCTTGATTCTTCTCCCGGCCGGGCCGCGCTTGCGCAGAAGACTGAAGATTTTCTCCCAGCCGGGCTGCGCAATGTCCTGAATGTGCATGCTGCCACGCATGCACCATGATGACTTATCTGTATAGTACAGAGCCGGCATGTGCGTTCGCGGTTCTGAACTATACTAGCCAGGAAGAAGTCATCATGGCGCATGCACGGCCCGGCGGGATTCGACAGCAGAGGTGGCCGCGACCAGGGGAGACGAAAGACAACGATCAGGTAAGAGGGGACTTATTTTCTCAAAAAGGGTGGGAATTGGGTAATTAAATGTATTTACAAAAATGATCACTATCAAATCATTTACAGATTTAACAGTGATCATTGTGATGGGCATACCCCTTTAAAAAATTAAATCCCCTTCAGAGCTAAGTCTCTGAACACACAGAAATCTCCAGAGTGGTTTGAAAATTTGCTGACTATCAACAAATCCCCTTCTAAACTGATATCCACTCTGTACAAAAAAAACTTATCCTCTCCCCTTTGGATGCCAAACCTCCAGTAATTGGCTTATGGGAGAGAGACTTGGGTAGACATTTTTCACATACAGAGATTATCAAACTCTTCAACATCCCACATAAACTCTCACACTATGTCAGAGTACAAGAAAATGGGTATAAAGTATTATCTAGATGGTACAGAACTCTGGACAATATTTCCCTATACAGTCGTGGCCAAAAGTTTTGAGAATTTGATAAATATTGGAAATTGGAAAAGTTGCTGCTTAAGTTTTTATAATAACAATTTGCATATACTCCAGAATGTTATGAAGAGTGATCAGATGAATTTCATAGTCCTTCTTTGCCATGTAAATTAATTTAATCCCCCAAAAATCTTTCCACTGCATTTCAGTGCTGTCATTAAAGGACCTGCTGAGATAATTTCAGTAATCGTCTTGTTAACTCAGGTGAGAATGTTGATGAGCACAAGGCTGGAGATCATTATGTCAGTCTGATTGGGTTAAAATGGCAGACTTGACCTGTTAAAAGGAGGGTGATGCTTGAAATCATTGTTCTTCCATTGTTAACCATGGTGACCTGCAAAGAAACGCGCGCAGTAATCATTGTGTTGCATAAAAATGGCTTCACAGGCAAGGATATTGTGGCTACTAAGATTGCACCGCAATCAACAATTTATAGGATCATCAAGAACTTCAAGGAAAGAGGTTACATTTTTGTTAAGAAGGCTTCAGGGCGTTCAAGAAAGTCCAGCAAGTGCCAGGATCGTCTCCTGAAGAGGATTCAGCTGCGGGATCGGAGTGCCACCAGTGCAGAGCTTGCTCATGAATGGCAGCAGGCAGGTGTGAGCGCATCTGCACGCACAGTGAGGCGAAGACTTTTGGAAGATGGCCTGGTGTCAAGAAGGGCAGCAAAGAAGCCACTTCGCTGCAAAAAAAAAAAATCAGGGACAGATTGATCTTCTGCAGAAAATATGATGAATGGACTGGTGAGGACTGGGGCAAAGTCATATTCTCTGATGAGGCCTCTTTCCGATTGTTTGGGGCATCAGGAAACAGGCTTGTCCGGAGAAGAAAAGGTGAGCGCTACCATCAGTCCTGTGTCATGCCAACAGTAAAGCATCCTGAGACCATTCATGTGTGGGGTTGCTTCTCATCCAAGGGAGTGGGCTCACTCAAAATTTTGCCCAAAAACACAGCCATGAATAAATGGTACCAAAACACCCTCCAACAGCAACTTCTTCCAACAATGCAACAACAGTTTGGTGAAGAACAATGCATTTTCCAGCACGATGGAGCACCGTGCCATAAGGCAAAAGTGATAACTAAGTGGCTCGGGGACCAAAACGTTAAAATTTTGGGTGAATGGCCTGGAAACTCCTCAGATCTTAATCCTATTGAGAACTTGTGGTCAATCTTTAAGAGGTGGGTGGACAAACAAAAACCCACTAATTCTGACAAACTCCAAGAAGTGATTATGAAATAAGGGGTTGCTATCAGTCAGGAATTGGCACAGAAGATGATTGAGAGCATGCCCATTCGAATTGCAGAGGTCCTGAAAAAGAAGGGCCAACACTGCAAATACTGACTCTGCATAAATGTCATGTAATTGTCGATAAAAGCCTTTGAAGCGTATGAAGTGTGTGAAATTATATTTCACTACATCACAGAAACAACTGAAACAAAGATCTAAAAGCAGTTTAGCAGCAAACTTTGTGAAAACTAATATTTGTGTCATTCTCAAAACTTTTGGCCACGACTGTACTAGCCCAATGTTTCATATCAATGTTGGAGATGTGAAAAGAGTAGAGGTTCGTACTTTCATATATGGTGGGAGTGCCCTTCAATACTCTACTGGTGGAAAACCATTTTCAGTATAAGCAATAAATATTTGTAGAACCAGCTTCCCTTGTTCTCCTGAAATTGCTCTATTATCTTTTGGCATCCAGGGGGTAGCCCGACTCATTATCCCTACATTCTGGCGCTCACCAGAAACACCTCCTGTTGATCAATGGATTAACAAGGTTGATTAATTTTATCGATTAGAGGAACTCTCCCATTGGGAACTTAAATCCAGAAACACTTTCCTCCTTACCTGGTCATTGTGGAAATATTATAGACAATTTAAGTAGTACTGTATACTCTCTACCCTTGTGTTCCTGAGTTTGTTATTCAAATATTTGAACTACCTAAAAATATCTGTATAATGTGTATGGTCAATGCTTATCATTTTCTCTAATAATTGCAACTGTACATGTAAACAGTCTTCTTATTAAGATGTAATATGTTAGCATTTATAAATTTTACAGATATAAAAAATAAAATGAAATGTTTACAAAAAAGAAAATGATAAATATGTACTAAAAGGTTTTTTCCTATGCAAAAAATGCATGGCCTGCAAAAAATTGCAGAAAAATCATACTAAACAGACCCAGATAAAAAATGGGGACGGCACATATGATAACATCAGAGATTACAGGGAGTGCAGAATTATTAGGCAAATTTGTATTTTGACCACATCATCCTCTTTATGCATGTTGTCTTACTCCAAGCTGTATAGGCTTGAAAGCCTACTACCAATTAAGCATATTAGGTGATGTGCATCTCTGTAATGAGAAGGGGTGTGGTCTAATGACATCAACACCCTATATCAGGTGTGCATAATTATTAGGCAACTTCCTTTCCTTTGGCAAAATGGGTCAAAAGAAGGACTTGACAGGCTCAGAAAAGTCAAAAATAGTGAGATATCTTGCAGAGGGATGCAGCACTCTTAAAATTGCAAAGCTTCTGAAGCGTGATCATCAAACAATCAAGCGTTTCATTCAAAATAGTCAACAGGGTCGCAAGAAGCGTGTGGAAAAACCAAGGCGCAAAATGACTGCCCATGAACTGAGAAAAGTCAAGCGTGCAGCTACCAAGATGCCACTTGCCACCAGTTTGGCCATATTTCAGAGCTGCAACATCACTGGAGTGCCCAAAAGCACAAGGTGTGCAATACTCAGAGACATGGCCAAGGTAAGAAAGGCTGAAAGACGACCACCACTGAACAAGACACACAAGCTGAAATTTCAAGACTGGGCCAAGAAATATCTCAAGACTGATTTTTCTAAGGTTTTATGGACTGATGAAATGAGAGTGAGTCTTGATGGGCCAGATGGATGGGCCCGTGGCTGGATTGGTAAAGGGCAGAAAGCTCCAGTCCGACTCAGACGCCAGCAAGGTGGAGGTGGAGTACTGGTTTGGGCTGGTATCATCAAAGATGAGCTTGTGGGGCCTTTTTGGGTTGAGGATGGAGTCAAGCTCAACTCCCAGTCCTACTGCCAGTTTATGGAAGACACCTTCTTCAAGCAGTGGTACAGGAAGAAGTCTGCATCCTTCAAGAAAAACATGATTTTCATGCAGGACAATGCTCCATCACACGCGTCCAAGTACTCCACAGCGTGGCTGGCAAGAAAGGGTATAAATGAAGAAAATCTAATGACATGGCCTCCTTGTTCACCTGATCTGAACCCCATTGAGAACCTGTGGTCCATCATCAAATGTGAGATTTACAAGGAGGGAAAACAGTACACCTCTCTGAACAGTGTCTGGGAGGCTGTGGTTGCTGCTGCACGCAATGTTGATGGTGAACAGATCAAAACACTGACAGAATCCATGGATGGCAGGCTTTTGAGTGTCCTTGCAAAGAAAGGTGGCTATATTGGTCACTGATTTGTTTTTGTTTTGTTTTTGAATGTCAGAAATGTATATTTGTGAATGTTGAGATGTTATATTGGTTTCACTGGTAAAAATAAATAATTGAAATGGGTATATATTTGTTTTTTGTTAAGTTGCCTAATAATTATGCACAGTAATAGTCACCTGCACACACAGATATACCCCTAAAATATCTAAAACTAAAAACAAACTAAAAACTACTTCCAAAAATATTCAGCTTTGATATTAATGAGTTCTTTGGGTTCATTGAGAACATGGTTGTTCAATAATAAAATTAATCCTCAAAAATACAACTTGCCTAATAATTCTACACTCCCTGTATATAACATGCAGTACAAAAAGAGTTATTTATGCAATAAAGTGCCCGTGTGAAAAACTGTATATTGGACGCACAAAGAGACAGTTTAAAAAAAAGATTGAGCAAACATTTGTATAATATTAACAAAAAATCTGAAGGGCATTTTAGAGAAAAGCATAATACTAAGTTTAGAGAATCTTCATTTCTTGGGCTAGGAATAGTTAAAAGGGATACACGGGGAGGAGATTACATTAAAAATATGTCGAAAAATGAAGCACAATGGATTTTCAATACGGACACATTGGTCCCAAAGTGTTTAAACACAGAAATCGAGATATTCGGTTTTGAATAATAACAAACTATCGGATTTTTGACATTGGAGATAATTAACATTGAAAGTGGGGATAATAAAAGAAGGCTATCGATAGCACCCAAATGATTCCCTGATGAAGAGCAGCATACTGCTAGAAACGCGTTGGCTGTCTTTTGGTGCTTACAGCAGCCCGTAGCTCATAGTGGTGACGTCACCGGCTCCCTTTGCGAGCGTGAGTATCAGCGGAGTTTCGCTACCGGCCGGGGCAAACTCCGAACAGCTTTTTACCTGCAAAACCCCCTGCACACAAGAATCTGCATATTATCGATACCCTGGACAAAGTCATACAGCAAATCCATACATCAGAAACAAGGTAATCTTGACGTTAAGGCTGATGTGGAATGGTACTACAATGTCTTAATATCTGACAGTAAGGGGCTAGCAGTGATTGGGTGAGCGCGGTGTCATTCTATTTTTATGCAAGTGATTTGTTAAGTTTTCTGTGGCAGCTATTACGGGGCTGTGTAGACACTGCTGCTTGCTTTGTGTATTTAGCGCCGGTGGTTAACTTATTTTATGTTCTTTCCCAATACTTGTTTTAATTGTTTTATATCAATTAGTAATTATGAACAAACATATTGCATAATTTACTAATGTACTATTGGAAATAATAAAAATCATACCTACTACTTTATTAATATTAACTAGTTTATGTAAAAGAAAACAAATTGCATCTCCGGCAGTCATCTTTTCTAGTAGAAACAGACAAGTGAATCTGTAAAGGCCATATTTGGAAACACAGGGTTTAAAATTGCTGTATTCTTATCAGAGATAATCATCTTGCAGTCACAGTTGGCGGCAATGGTTTCCCTCCATGCCATGTGAATCCTCCACCAGTGATCTTCTACCTAAGAAAACTCTTCTCCACCGGATGATATTTCTTAATCAAAATACGACAGAATGAGTTTGTTCTCATGGTGTGTGAATCAATACTTCATTTCAGTTTGTAGCTTGATCTTTCAGTGCCACTGTGCTACTTTCTCAAATTTGTTGTTGACTATATATATATATATATATATATATATATATATTCCTTTCTTCAAAACTTTAGCAATAATTACTATAATTAACACTTACGTTATTTGCAGTACCACTGAATGTATGTATCACTGTATAATTTGTATTGTTCAATCTAAACCATGGCCTACTTTTTCTCAAGACTCTTTTGTGATGTTATGATAACTTGATCTTGTTAGACTCAGTCTAAAAACCTCCCCAGGCTTTGTCCACATGGTGGAGAAATAATCTGAGATATTTTGGAACTGTGTAAAAAAAATTCTTAGTTTGTTAATATACCTCCAAAATGTTTCTCACATAATCAAATAGTATTGTAAAGTTTCTTGTGCATTTCTTTAGGTCACACATTGGTTGTGTTTGCAAGATCTGCAGGTGTACTTAAAAAAGCACTTCCACAAAAATGTGCATTCTCTGGCCTGTTAGAAAGGTACATGATGTAAACTATAGTGAAGGTAATTTTCTTACCAGTGACTGTATTTGTGTGTTGTATGTCATGTGACCAGCATTTTGATTTCACAAATAACACAGCATATTATGTGTGAACAGGAAGCCAATTTCAGTAGGAGATCAGAGTGCTGGTTACATGACACAGCGAAGGATCAAAAAGGAGGTTATAACTTACAAATACAGTCAATGGTAAGAAGATTCCATTCACTACTAGAAAGTAGATAAACAGACACATGGCAATATCAGCTTCACAGCAACCTCATGGTATCACTTTAAGAACAGCAAATAATATTGCTTCACATAAATAACAAAAAAACTGAGATCATTCAAAAATTCTAATTAAAACAGAGTAAGAAAATGTCTAATACATAGGGGGTAATGTATCAAGGTGCATTCCGCCAGAAAGTGTTTTTGCCTTTTTTTTAGACACATTTCTAAAGTGTTTATTGTGGTTTGCTCCATGCCCGACAATGTAAATTTGTTAAGGGGTGGCCAGGAATTTTGTGGGTATTTTTTTATATTTACCCATATGTATTTTTGCAGCTTTTTGCAAAAAGTCATAAATAGGACACAAGTGTACTTCCATCCCTAGTGTGTACAAAGTGACAGAACATTTGTAATAAATAAGATTTGATTTTAGACATGTCACCATGTAATTTATGAGACAAGATTAACAAGTGGTGATATGTGGCATTTCACATTTTGTAAATCTAAAGCAAATTTTTTAAAATGGTATCAAACCAAGCACAAGCAGCCACCACCACTGCTACATGCCAGTTATTAAATTTGCTGTATGAATTATATGACAATTTTTAAGTCTTAAGTTAACTATTAACTTTTCAATGTAAGTCTTAAATCATATATTACAAAGCTTCTGTCAGTTTGTACTTGACCAGGGGACAGGAGCACACTTGCAACCTTTTTGTGACTTTTTGCAAAAAATCTGGCTAAAACTATACCTACGCCCACAAAAATTCTAGCTGTACCTTAGTAAATGTAAACTGCTAGCATGTTAAAACCATGATAAAATGTCACAAACACTTCATAAATGTTGTGCAAATGGGTACTATACAGACTGGCTAAATAACCAAATTTTTCTGGTGCAGCACATTTGATTTTTTATCTTTCAATTTAAATTGTATGCTTGGAATTTCATTTGTTGTGCTTCTTGTACACTGAAATGACAAAAAAGTGCATCAGATTTAATACAGTGGCAGATGCTTGTTGATAAATCTGGTACAGCTTTAGACTGCTTAGTCTAAGTTTGATCCACCTATTAGTTGACTTTCTTTAGTCCAGAATTGTGTGCCAAAATTCTGTTGCAAAGTAGGCCCACAATGTTGCATCTTATGTCACATCCTTTTCCATTAAAGCAACACCCCTTGTCAAGCACATCACAATAATGCCTCTTTCACACGGGTGAGATTTCCGTGCGGGTGCAATGCGTGAGGTGAACGCATTGCACCACCCCTGAATACAGACCTATTCATTTCTATGGGGCTGTGCACATGAGCGGTGATTTTCACGCATCACTTGTGCGTTGCGTGAACATCGCAGCATGCTCTACTTTATGCATTTTTCACGCAACCTAGGCCCCATAGATTTGAATGGGGCTGCGTAAAAATTGCAAGCATCCGCAAATAAGTGCGGATGCGGTGCCATTTTCACCCACGGTTGCTAGGAGACGATCGGGATGGGGACCCGATCATTATTATTTTCCCTTATAACATGGTTATGAGAGAAAATAATATCATTCTTAATACAGAATGCATAGTACAATAGGGCTGGAGGGGTTAAAAAAATAAAATAAAAATTAACCTTAATCCACTTGTTAGCGCAGCCTGGCTTCTCTTTTTTCTTTATCTTTTTCTGTGCAGTAGGAAAAGGTCCTGTGGTGATGTCACTGTATTCATCACATGGTCCGACACATGATCCATCACCATGGATTAAAATGTTTTGCACTCTCGTGGAAAAAATTTGCATTTTCCCGCGACGCACCCGCATCTTAGCCGGTCCAAAAACATGACGCCCGTGTGAAAGAGGCCTAAGTTTCTAAGACAAGAAAAGTGGCTGATGGCTTGTGCGTCAGAATTCTGACTCATTTCAATTAGTAAATATACCCTTTTGTATCTGAATTAGTTTACACAAATTCTTTGGGTGAGACTATTCAGAGACGGGTAGGACAATGACATGCACATGTTTCAAGGTAACATAATACTGATTGAGTTTACTTTGCAGTGCTGAAATTATAAAACCATGTGATATGTCACATAAAATTGAGTTGTTTTTCAAGTTGTGATGACTGTTAAAAAGAAAAATGTTTAGTCCAGGCAGCACTGCAGATATCATACTAAAAGTTTATAGGGTAAACATAATCATGGCAGCATGCTCAGAGTAGCTTAAAAAACATAAGAAAACTATACTTACTTAATCAATCTCACACCACTGCCATCCTGGTACTGCCCAGGTCCTCCCTAATCACTACCAACATGCAGAAAATGTCTGGAAATGCCCTCTCAATCAATCACTGGCAACAGGAGGGAACTGCCTTAGCCAATGATTGACAGAGCAAACATGTTCTGTGTGTTAAGATGGTAGCAAGATTAATGGAAACAATGGGGTGAGGGTACATTGAAGTGAGTATTGGTTTTCCTAATGCTGTAAGCCACTATGAGTCCACTGCTACCAATTTTATTAATGCTGCAAAACCCGATTTAAAAGTTGTAAAATAAACTTCTGCTTCATTTCACCTCAGGTTAGCGTGTTGTCGAGTCAGCGCAGGCAGCTTGTCAAATATCTGGATGAACCTTCAGTAAAATTCAGTGAATTTATGTGGCTAAGTGAGTTATGAGTAAGGGTAAAAATAAACAGAAACAACATTTTATATGGAATAGTTCTCTCATTCTCTTTAAAATTTCTATAGGTCCTTTCTACGGTACAGAGATTACCTGTGCAGACCCAACCAATGTCTTCAAATACATCAGAAGCATAGAATCTCAAAATATCAATGCCATTTTTAAAACTGTCAAAAACCCTTCTCAAACAAAACATTTCTTCAGCTGTAGCAAGTGAAACCTCTTGGTTAGCATGGGAGTAAATCAGAACAGTATGTGATAAGGAGAGTTGTGGGCAGATAAACTAGTGCCATTAGGTAGCAGATTTATTAGGACATCACTACCACAAAAGTTGTGTTAAAAAGTCACAAATTATGTGCAAATGTCATATTTTTGCCATAATTGGCAATTTTTGTTTGTGCTCGCCACTAGTGTTTAGAGAGCATGCTCGACCGAACACCATTTTGACTGGAGCATCGGCATGATCGGCACATTGTGTGCTCGAGCGCAATGTTCGAGTCTCCTTTCCCCACACATTTGTTGGCTGCTATGCCAATAAATGTGCAGGGAAATACTGTAATGCCATAGCCATTATTGTTGAGCAAGATAATTTTCAAAATCTCAAATCCTTATTATGCTATCTATCTTCAGTACTTTTTTTTAATAGTTTTTATTTTACCTATCATTAGTAAACTTCTTATGCATATTATTTTACCTATCATTAATAATGTATTTTTAAAGATGCTATATAACATACAATAGACAACATATAATCACACAAAGGCTGTATGCCAAAGCTGGGTATGTGCAAGCCTATCTCTCATCTGACTGAGAGCTGGCAAGCCTCAAAGTTGCCTGATCCGAGTTGGATGGCTTGGGGGACCTGCACACCTAGACCATTATGATTATGGTGAAAAAAATTGAAAAACAAATATTATGATGCCAGTTAACTCTTCTCTCACTGCTTAGGAGAGCTGCATAAAAATTCTCAGTTTTCTAATTGTCATAACATTTATATTCAATAAACGTTCTATACTGTTTTGTCATGTAAACTCATATAGAATTCTCATATTGTTATGCAGCCCTCCTAAGCAGCGAGAGATGAGTTAGCTGGCATCCCAAAAAAAAAAATTGTCACCATAATCACAATGTTCTAGGTGTGCAGGTCCCCCAAGCTATCCAACTCAGACCAGGCAACTTTGAGGCTTACCAGCTCTCAGTCAGATGAGAGATGGGTGTGATAGTCTTATTGCACACAAGGCTGCCTTTGTAAGGTATGCTGACAATCTGTTTTATTGATAGATTGTTGGTTTGCACATACCCAGCTTTTGGCATACAGCCTTTGTGTGATTATATGTTGTCTATTGTTGGTTATAGGTAATAATGTAGCATCTATAAAAATAAATTATTAATGGTACGTAAAATATATATAATAAAAGTTTATTAATGATAGATAAATTAAAAATTTGAGAATATTTGCACTTATTACTATTCTCACTTTTCTCAAACTATTTCAGTGGTGTTTTCATCAATTTCTGACCTTTTTCTGTGAACCAGACACCCTCCCCTCTACAGAGCAGGGGGTGCCTGGTTTAATGCTCGGGTTCTCCCATTGACTTACATTGTGCTCAAGTGCTCTGTAGAGCACCCGAGCATTACAAAGTGTTCTACTCGAGCACCAGAGCACTTTGGTGCTCGCTCAACACTACTCACCACTTATCTAAAGTGGCAAGAAAGGAAGCTGGATTTAGTGGGAGGGGCAGAGCCTCAGCAGGCATTCATTTTACTATAATTGACACCAGAAACTGGTGTAAATTACAGCTCAACTCTACGTCAGCTCGAGCATGGATGGCCAGATATGCATCTAATTTATTAGAGACATGCCTCTTAAATAAATAAGGCACATCTCACTTTAGCTCACAGGGATTTAAGCCTGGTGTAGAAAATGGCACTCTTAATAATCTGCCACTGCAATTTTTAAAATTCATTAATGATACGACAGATCAATATTCATGTTAATATTCAGAACTGTTTTTAACCATATTTACATATGGTTGTGTGAATTAGACTTTTTTAATTAACAAAATAGATTAAAGTGATAGACTCTGTAAAGCAATATACCATAGTCATACACTATAGTCAGGTATTCTTCCTGAGACTTCTACCAGCAGCAGAACTGTAACTCAAGGAATGAACCTACTATGTATAGATAGACATCTAATTCATCATAGTTCTGTTAAAATTAATGAACAATTATGTGTGGGTCTGAAGGGAGGATATGGTCACATTCATGCCTGAGAGCTCATAGAATCTGATTGTCACTCCTTATTCACTTCTAAATTACTCTGACTTGACCACCAGTCATTCTTATGCTGTGGGAAGTCTCCTGTGACTTAAATGCAGGCAAGAACATTTATAGGCCACCAATTCTTCAGTTTTTAATATGCTTATGAAAATATTGTTTTCTCATTTGGGGGGTTAGCCACTTTAAACAGCTGAGCATGAATTAGTATAAAAAGGCAGCACATAAAATGTAAAAAAAAAAACTGTTAACATTAAATAAAATATCAAAGAAGATTAAGAAAATAGAATTTCATTGCCTATTGTCACAGCCTATGCTATTTTGACCGTGACACGGTTGCCGTGCAGACTGGTTGCTGGTGACAACATGTAGTTTTCGATTTGCACGTGCACTTTCCCTTCAAGGTGAGTCTTCCTGCTGTTTGGTGAGTGTGGGGTTAATATCCTGACTAGGTGTGGATCAGGGTGTTGTCTCTTGGTGCTATTTAGCCTAGGCTTGTAACATGGAGGTTAGTTGTGCTCTAGCATTGCTGTAGGCTGGAAGCTATGCTCTATTCTTGAGCAATTCCATCTGCCCAGTCATTGAGGACCACCTTGTTGGATATCAAGGTCTTTTAGTAATGTCTTCCCTATGTCTTCTCCTTGTCTCCACCATTCCTTATGTGTCTATGTTTGGTGTGGGTTTGATTTGGGGTTTGGTTGTTATGTCTAGTGCGTTGCTACATGTCTGGTTTGTTGATGTTGTGTCCAGCATTTCTACTAGACATTTCCCCTTATCGTCTTTTCCTCCGAAAGGGGGTCCCTGGAAGTTTCCTCCGAAAGGGGGAACTATAAGAATCGCTGTCTGGGGCTGCCATGCATCATTCTGCATGGTGGTCTAGGTAGTGACTACTGGATTCTGTTTTTGGGTGTTGGTGCTGGGTCCTTCCTGGTGTGTGTTTGGGCCTAGGCGCATTACTAGTATACAGTGATTGTGGTGTGGACGGCTATAGTTCCTGGTTGTAGCTGTGTCAGGTAAGTGTCCCTGTTTGTCCAGTTGGCAGTTGTGTTTGCTGCTTCTGGACACTTACCTGTTGTGTCGTCTGCCACTAGCTGCCATCATTCCCTTTGCTGTTAGGCCTGCAGAGACTCCTGCTCTTCCGTGTCTTGGAAGAAAAGGTTGTCTCTCCTATGCTCCTATGTGAGGAATTATCAGGGCGACTCAGGGTCCTAGGTATCCTGGGTATGAGCCGTTCTACCATCCAGGTCCGCTCATACGGTAAGGAGTTAGGGTGAGGAATAGGGACGCACGCTTTAGGAGGTGACCTGCTCCTGTATACCTGATTGCAGGCCTAGTTGCTCCGTCCTCTTGAAGACATTGCACAGTGGGGGGGTTCCCCCACTCCCCACCGTGACACCTATTGAAAAATATGCATGTCCTGCCATAGTGATATACAGTCTGTTATTCCTTCTAATATGGCAATAGAGTCAACCGTTGCAGCTAGTGTAAGACAATTTTGACTGAACTAACAGAAGGCTAGTTTCACACTAGTGTAAGTGAGATCCATTAGGCTGTTCCGGCAGGAAACAGCCTGGCGTGTACCTCTGGATCTGGCATTGCCAGAAACTACATAACTGCCGTCCAGCCCCATTAACAAATATGGCGATAATCAGATGGACTAAAATCGCTGCATGGTGCAAAAAATAGAAAATAAACAAGGATTCTAAAATATATATTTATTATATTTACTGCAAAATTTGCATTATTACCAAAGTAAATTGCAAATATCAATTTACAGTGTGCTTGTAGAAGGGGAGGGATATTTAATTACACCTCTGTCTTTAAATTACAGAAAGAGCACTTTTGCTAGTACCATTTAATAATTTGTTTATAAAACCTGTGACTTTTTATTTATAGGCTCATACTCAAATGTCTGGAAAATGGAAAAGTGAAAAACACAGTCTCATTATCCAAGAGTCAAAATGTGGGTAGTAGCAGCAGTAGCAGCACCATCCATCCAGCCAGTAGTAGTAGTGCCACTTGTAGCTACGATGGTGGTGCAGTGGTAGCAACATGGCCACAAATACAGAGCAGGAAATTGGGAAGGTGGCCAAGGAGCCCACAATTACATAACAGTGTGGTTTATGATGATGACTGTATGTTGGACTGGACTCCAAATCGGGCTACTGAGGAGGAGATATATTCAGAGAAGGAGGGCGGCAATTAAAAGCAGAGACAACATATGTCCAAAACCTCCCTAAAAAATGTCAGCGCCAGATCTGCTTCTATTTGGTCAGCTTAGGAACTGGTGATGCCGCTAAGACTGTGGGCGCAGGCTCAAAAATCTTCCAGACCTAGGACAAACTTGGCTGCCTCTAGCTCTGTTAGATCAACTCCCATATGACATTTTCATTCCATAAGCCAGCACAAAAAACATAGCCATGTGCAGGATCTGTAGATATTGAAACACAAAGATAGGTACCAGGGCTGTACTGCAACACACAAGGAGGCATCAATGGATCCTGTGGAAAATTAGAACTGGCCAGCATTCTGAATCAGAACAAGTCTGTACTACTTATCCTGGTCTTCTTTGTGACAGCCAGTGCACATATCAAAGCAGTACAGTGTCCTTGTCATTATCTTCATCAGCTGCTTCTTCTCCTGCTCAGACTCCACCTCCACTTAGTCCACCGCTCCATTCTGAGACATCCATAACAGAATGTGTGGCCATGAGAAAAGTATTCACGACCAGCATATAGTGTACAAGCTAAACTCCGTGGCTAAGTCTCTGGCTAAGTTGCTGCAGTACCACTTAGATGTGGTCAATGTGGCACAGTTATGCACTTTCCCACAATAATTATTCTCTATGCCATCAGCCACAGTTATTCACACATATTCCATCAGCTGGACCTTTGGTCAGATGTAGTGGAGCCGTTATGTGCCTTCATTAAAATGTAATCCTTTTCTAAAATGTAATTATTCTCTATGTAATCAGCCACAGTTTTTTTCATATAGAGGCAGCCTGACTTTGGCCATGTGTCTGTAGTGGCACAGTTCCACGCCTTCACCTCAAATGAAATTTTGTATAATATTCTGCCTAGCTGTCCATTTTATATTTAAAAAAAATGTTTATAATTGTCTTTTTTTCTAAATGTCTCTGGCTTTTCCCTGGCCCATACCTTGTTCTCTGACCCCATGGACTATCTGAGGAGGCGAATTGGAACAGTGGCTAGAACTGGCCCAGTTTACTCTCTCTGTACTGTCTTGTCCAGCTTCCATTGTCATCTCAGAGAGGAATTGTCACACTGAAAAGGACAAACTTGTCCTCCTCCAGTCTACAAAACATCACTTTTGTCAAAATGAATCAGGCATGGATCTGTGAGGATTTCACACTCCTCCGGCTGAGACTCACAAATAAAATTGCCATTGCTGCTGTTTGCCTGCCTACCATCATGTTTGGTACCATATGGTTGCTACTGTTGCCGTCACCATCGCAGTTACCACTCCGTCTACTGCCACTTCCATTTACCCCTACTGCTACTGCCATTATCATTACACAGCCACCCCAACTACTACTATTATCAAAACAGTTGCACAAATATCTACTACCTTGTCTGTTTCATGCTGCACTGCTATTGCTGCTACTATTGTGGTCAAACGCTGCTATTACCATACTCTTTTCACATCCACACTGTACTGCTGGTTCTTCCAATTAAAAGAAAGAAATGTTCCAGGCTCTTTCAGAACAAACCACCATTTCTTCTGACAATTAACATTTGTGTGTGTACAAACAGGGGTAGGGAATGGGATCTGTCCTCGTTAAGGCATTATTTTTGGATGCTTGGTCCCAACAAGTCACTGTTTTATCCATTACACTATTAGTATTTAAGCACCTTCTGCCCCAGTAAGGGCCAATGTTTGGGAGATTTTTAATATGTAAAGCATAACACATGCACCAGAGCAGTATGTTTTTATGTTTGTTAATACCATCAATCATGGGTTAACCCATATATATTTCAGTGTCACTCTGACATTGTTTACTATTGCTGTCATTGCATTCAAGAGCTTAAAAGGAGGGGGGATAACGACAACAGAATATAAAAGGAGCTCTCAGAGTCTTGTATACCAACTTTCAGGCCCATTGAGCATATTTGATTTGTGTAGAATTCATTTGGCAATTAATCTAATATTTTGAAAAATGTGATGAATGAAAAGCTAATTTTCAATATATACATAGCACTCCT
Source organism: Bufo gargarizans (assembly GCF_014858855.1). Classification (NCBI taxonomy): domain Eukaryota; kingdom Metazoa; phylum Chordata; class Amphibia; order Anura; family Bufonidae; genus Bufo; species Bufo gargarizans. The sequence goes on from NC_058080.1 coordinate 436,434,013, forward strand.
AGTAGTGGATAATCGGGTGCCAGCGATGGAAACACTTGACCAAGGTGTACAATACAAGAAATGAAGATACCGCAGCACATCCGTTTGTGAAAAATTGAGCTTGAGAAAGGTCCCAGCAAGTGGACTGAAACGTTGCATGGGTGAATAAAGATCCACAATTTTTCACCAACGGATGTGCTGCGGTGTCTTCATTTCTTGTATTGTACACCTTGGTCAGGTGTTTCCATCGCTGGCACCCGATTATACACTATTAGGAGTGCTGCTCTGGACTTCTGTTTATATATATATATATATATATATATATATATATTCTGTAACTTTTTTTCTCTTTAGGGCATGGCCGCATGGTCAGGTTTTTGCATGCAGTTTTGGAAGCCAATATCAGGAGTAGATTATAGAAGGAGAGAAAGTATACAGGACAGATACTTCTCTTTTTTGAATTCACTCCAGGTTTTGGCTTCCAGAACTACATGCAGTAACCTAACAGTGTGGACTACAGTGTGGTCGTACCGTTACTTTATGCCATGGAGCACCTATACAGGGTCAATTTTGTACCAGCACATAACAAGGCATTTTATGGTATGATGTTTTGTTTATATGATTTACTATGGTCATTTGAACTTTTGGCCCTGTTTGACTGAATTGACACAATCCTAATACAGACCTATTTTCTGTACATATTACTACCCAGAGTAGATCCCTATAATGTTGAAGGTTTGAGTCATCTAAACCAGAGGTTGGGCCATAATACACAGGAGAAATACGGAAGGAAAATATGTCTGTTTTACTCTCATGTGAAACCATGCTGTATTGTTGATAGTTATCACTCACCTAGTACATAGTACCAGATGCACAGGTGTTAGTTCAATATGACGTTTTACTATAATATACATTTATAAAGCATCTGAAATACTGCATTCATATTAGGTGCCATTCCACATTGATTCTGTTTAGATCCTGCAGCTTTCATCGACTTTCATATATTTTATTATATTCTATTATCCAGTCGCAGATGTTTTCACTGTGTTGAAAAGTCATCTCACCATTAATAGCTTTTAGTCATGACTGCCCTTTCTAAAGAAAAAGACCCACACAATATATCCATCTGCTGATGCTGTTAATTATGAGCATGTTCACACACATCATGAATTAAAGCTTTTCACTCTTAGTAAAAGAGAGTAAAAAATGTCCTAAAAGATGCTGTAAGGCCAATTTAATGTGAGCATATTCAGTGTGAGAAACATACTCTGTGTGTCAGAGGTATTTCCAGGATTGAATGCTGCTCCTATGACATGGACCCACAGCATCATAATGATTTATAATGCTGTATGTTCCTGCCCGATCTCAATTCTCATGTTTTTCACCGATGGCATTATGTGAGTACAAATCATTACAGTCAGGTCAGGCAGGAACACGCACTAGTACAACTCATTATCTTGCTGTGGGTCCATGTCATAAGAGCAGCATTCAGGACGGGTTATACCTGTGACACATGGAGCATATTTCTCGCAATATATAAGCTTGTGTGAAATTGGCCTGATGGATAAATATTGGTAGAGACTAGCGATGAGAGAATCGAAGTTGACGAAGTGGAATTCGATCTGAATTTCAGGAAAAATATGATTCGCACCAAGTCGAATTTCCTCACACTTCCTGGTAACGAATCAAATTTTTCCTAAAATGGCTGCTGCACATGTAAGGACATCAAGCAAAGAACTCTGGGAAGGATGGATCACCCAGAATGCCATGCATGCAGCCAATCTGCAGCCAGACAGTCCCTGTTATGTCAGAGCCCTATAAATAGCCTCAGCCATCTTGGATGCTGCCATTTTCCAATGTACTTGTGCAGGGAGAGACATGAAAGGCGCTTGGGATAGTGTTAGTAAAGACTTTATTCTGCAAAAAAAAATAAAAAATATTTAGAAGTTCAGGGAAAGATCATTCAAAATGTAGGGAAAGGATAGAGAGGCATTATCCACACTATAGGGAGAGAGCAGGGACCAATAGGGGAGTGTAAAGCCTGGGTAATAGGAGCAATTCTATTACACCTTGCTGTACTAATTGGGGATCCAAATTGCTGTTATACTGCTGCTTTTAGGTTTGCACTATATGATAGCTCAGTAAATCCTGCTTAACCGGAACTATACGTACGTCGTATAAGCCATTTTTGTTGTGAACGTGCATTTCTTTATAGACCTTTTTGTGGTGTATTAAGAAAAAATAAGTGTCTAATTAGAAGTTCAGCTAAAAAAAAGTGTGGGTTATTAGCCGTTCAGTGGTGAAAGTAAATTTTTTTATAGACATTTTTGTGGTGTAGTAATAAGAAAAAAAAAAGTATGTCCAATTAGCCGTTCAGTGGTGAATGTACATTGTTTTATAGACATTTTTGTGGTGTATTAGTAAGAAAAAAAAAGCATGTCTAATTAGCTGTTCAGCGGTGAACATACATTGTTTCATAGACATTTTTGTTGTATATTAAAAAGAAAAAAAGGGCTTGTTATTAGCCATTTTGTGGTGAATGTACATTGTTTCATAGACATTTTTGTGGTGCATTAATAACAAAAAAGGCCTTGTTATTAGCCGTTTTGCGATGAACGTACATTTTTTATAGACATTTTTGTGGTGTATTAATAAGAGAAAAAAAAGGGCTTGTTATTAGCCGTTTTGCGGTTAACGTACATTGTTTTATAGACATTTTTGGGGTGTATTCATTTACTTTTAAGTTATTTTAATTATTTTATTTTACAGTATGTCATACAGACAAGTTACAGGCCCATCAAAGGGAACAGACAGTGGCCAAAATGTAACTGCCGCAGGCAGAAGTAGCAGCAGAAGAAGGGGGGTAGTAACAGAAGTCACAGTGAGAGGCCTGAGCTCCCAGTGTCATCTAGAGGTCGTGTCTTGACCTGGAACCCAGCAGTGCTTGAATGGTTGACTCTGTCTTCAACTTCGGTGCAAGGGACATCAGACACCCCCAGCCAAGAGTTGGTGGGTTCTTCTGACATGATGCTTAGTTGGCATGGCCCGGGAGCAGGCCATTTGCCCCAACTGTCCTCAACCTGCCACTGTCATTTTCTGTTCCCTCAGCGCGAGACGTTTTATATGCCATAGGCTCGGCTCCACTTTTCAGCGAAGACAAGCTACAAGAGGACAATCAGCAGCTACTGCCAAGCCAAGATCTGGAGGAGACATCCACCGCTTCCTACGGTCATCCACCGCATAGGAGCTGGAGTTGCGAGTGGTCAGGCTCCTGGCCTTGAGACTGTTGATGAGGACATTAGTGACGTGCAGACAGTAGCCATCATTTCTTTGTGAAAAAGGCAGTAACACCATGCACACCTGTTGAACAGAAAGTGGGCCAGTCCTTGAACCTGTTGGTGTCTGCCAAAATGAACGGCAGTGCCGATGTGTGGAGCTGTAACTACGGTCAAGGACAATATATGTCCTTTACAGCCCACTGGTTAAATGTGGTTCCTGCCCAGCCACACCAGCAACTTGGTCATGTGACGCCGCTGACGCCTCCACCTTCTCACACCATTGGTCCTGTGACAAGTCCGCCTCTGCCTCCTCATCCTCCACCGTGTCCTCAGCTCCCACTGCAGGGAAAATTCACAGCGCTTTACCAGCATACCGCATGTGCAGGGCACGGTGGTGACATGCTGTTCTGCACCTAGTTTTCCTGGGCGAACGGAGACACACAGGGGAGAAACTGTTCTGCGACCTTGGCAAATCCTGGCTTTCTCCTTTAGAACCACGGTGACCAGCAACGGGAAGAACATGGTGTCGGCGCTGCATCAAGTAGGTCTGAGCCATGCGCCCTGCATTGCGCATGTGTTCAATCTGATTGTAAAGTGGTTTTTGAAGTCTTCCACCCATCTGCAAGACATCCTGAAAATGGCCAGGAAACTGTGCATACACTTCAGGCGCTCTCACACTGCAAAGCACACTCTCCTTGAGCTGCAAAGGCAATATAGTGTTCCCCAACATTGTTTGATATGCAATGTTTCCACCCATTGTAACTCCACCCTCCATATGTTGGACCTACTATATGAACAGAGAAAGGCCATAAACGGTTTCTTGATGATACAGGCAGACAGAGGTACTCCCTTGTGATGTTAGCCAGTGGCAGCTCATGTGTGACACCTGCTGTTTGCTCGGGCCCTTTGAGTGGGTCACTTTATTTTTCAGTCGCCAGGACTACGGGATGAGCAACGTTATTCCACTGATTCATGTCCTGGAATGGATGCTGCTAAATCTGGCTGGCCAGGGGATGTGGCGACTATATCTCATGGCCACATTAGCCCTGTGGGGGTATAACTAGAGGATGAGGAGGAGGAAATTAGAGCACAAGCAATGTGTAGAGAAATGGATGGTTTTTCTACAAAATGTGGAGAAACTGACCTTTGTGAAGATGAATCAGGCGTGAATCAGCCAGGATTTCCACACACCAGTGCCTAATGCATCAGACTAGATCATCCATGGTGCCACACCTACACTTTGTGAAAAGAGACCTGTTTCTTCTGGCTATCTGCTTCAGCTACTATACTGATGCCACACACACCCGCCTGATGCCACACACCTGCTGCCTGGTGCTCCTACTGCTACCAACCACCTCACCACTCTGTGGTCTCCTCATGTTGCTGTCAACATCACCACTCAGTGGTCTCCTCTTGCTGCTGCCAACTCACCATTCTGTGGTCTCCTCATGCTCTGCCACATTACCACTCTATCACTGGGCCACTGTATTGACGACTCATGCAATTCCTCATGCGATTCCTGCCCTCCCCACTTTGACTGGGCCGCTGTGTTGATGACTCATGCGATTCCTCATGCGATTCCCACCCTCAGCACACTGTGACTGGGGCACTGTGTTGATGACTCATGCCATTCCTCATGCGATTCCCACCCTCACCACTCTGCGACTGAGACACTGTGTTGACTCCTCATGCCGTTACCACCTCACCACTCGGTCATGGTGGCTCCACTTGTTTTAGCGTGTAACAGGACAGGTTCTGTGGAAATCTATGTGGAATCAGCTTCTTCTTAAAGCTAACACTGACCTGTAAGGCTAAGTTCACACTTGAGTTATTTGCTCAGTTTTGGCCCAATAACTGACCAAATAAGTGAAGTGTGAAGTGATTCTAAGACCTATTTCAGATGGGCGTCCCGGATTTGCTCCGGATGCGTGCCGGGTGCATTACGTGAAACCCGCGCGAGTACACAATTTTAGTAATTTTTGACTGTGATTGCGTTGTTCAGTTTTTATTGCGTGGATGCAATGCGTTTTGCACTCTGGTACCCAGACTCGAACTGCTTTACTGAAGTTCAGGTTTGGGTTCGGTGTTTTGTGGATATTATTTTCCCTTATAACATGCTTAGTAAAATGTTGCTTGAGGGGGTTAATTTTTTTTATTTTTATTAACTCACTTGATCGCGCAGCTGGCATAATCATTTTTCTTCTTCATTGAGGACCTACAAAAGGACCTTTGATGACGTAATCGCGCTAACCACGTGGTGAGCGCAATGACGTCAGCGCAGGTCCTGCTGGATGAAGATAGAAGGTCCTTTTGCAGGTCCTCAAAGAATAAGAAAGCAGAGAATGAAGGCTGCGCGATCAAGTGGATGAGGTGAGTTATTTTTTTGCCCCTCGAGCAACATTTTAGTAAGCATTCTGTATTAAGAATGCTATTATTTTCCTTTATAACCATGTTATAATCGAAAAAAATAAAGACAATTTTTACTTTAATCAATTTACTAACATCATCTCCTAGCAACCATGCGTGAAAATCGCATTGCATCTGCACTTGCTTGCGGATGCTTGCGATTTTCACGCAGTCACATTCATTTCTATGGGGCCTGCGTTGCGTGAAAAATGCTGAATATAGAACATGCTGCAATTTTCATGCAAGTGATGCGTGAAAATCACCGCTCATCTGCACAGCCCCATTGAAGTGATTAGGTCCAGATTCAGTGCGGGTGCAATGCGTTCATCTGCGTTTCATACTGACTTACAGTACTGTTTCACTAGTGCAGCAGGCTCCCTTTGTATGTTTCTGTAATGCACAGTGTTCTACACTACTATGCAGGATCTCAGCAGCCAGGAAATAGCAGTTTTTTTTAACATGATTTGTCACAAATAAATTCAGATCGAATCGAATCTTTTTGGAAAATTCAACGAACTGATTGAATCAAATTTTTTAGAAATTCGCTCATATCTAGTAGAATTGAACCAACATTAAAGGTGAGAGATCCATGCATTACTTAAAAAAGAATCTTGATCAGAAGTTAACACACACTAATTAAACAAGTAGCTTGTCATATAATAGTGAAATGATAAATCACAAACTGTGCAGCTGCATACTGTGGAATAACATAGGAGGTGTGCGAAGCAGCTGATCTTTCACTGAAGCACTGTTGGCTCTTCTCATAACCTCAGGCAAAACACTTCAGTTCAAGTGATGATGGCGTCACAAAATGTAAAGTATGTTTTACAGGTCTTGCCTTATCTTTTTTTTTTTCCTTTTCTGCATGCAGTTTTATAATGTACATACTGCACTCTAAGGGCTCCTACACACATATATTTGGTATGGCATATATTTTTTTTTTTACATAAAAGTGCAAGCATTCTTTTCTGTCACATACATGTTTTATGTTTTGCTCTGCTTATTTTTTTTTGTTTTTTTTCAGAGAAGGGTATGGATAAACACCTGAAAAAATGCTATTGCTACAACACCCTTCAGAGGAAAAAAAATGCATCAAAAGGGCATGTAGAAAAACACAGCAAACACTGCATAAAAAACTATATGTAAACCTGGCCTAACACCCCAAAATAAAAACTTGTGGTCAGTGGTGTTTTGAATGAATTGTAGCTGAAATGCTAAACATTAGGGTTAAAAAAAACAAAAAACATTAGGGTTAAAAAAAAAAAAAAAGACGGAAACAAATTGCACCACACTGATTGACAAGTTCATCCTTCTCCTCTCCTCGTCCATACGTCTGTTCCACAAATTATAGAACATGTCCTTTCCTGGTCTGCATTATATATGTCTCCCATATTAAAGGTTGAAGAATATATATACACACGAGTCATACACACGAGTCATATTAGTATGACTACAAGCTAATATCCAGAAAAACTGCCATGTGCAGCACGAACAGCAGCTAGACGGGCTGGGAGTGACTTAACCGCCTCCGGACCGCCTAACGCAGATGTGCGGTCCGGAGGCGGCAGCGCTGCGCAGAGTCACGCATATACGCGTCATCTCGCGAGACGCGAGATGACGCGCTTTGCCGGCCCGCGCATGCGCAGTTCGGGCCGGCATTTCGTCAAGGGGGGTCGCGTCATCAGCTTGCCAGCCAATGATCGCGGCTGGCAAGCTGATGATTTTTAAAAAAAACAATCAAGTGCCAGATAACAGATCATATTAGTAAATATGATCTGTTATATGACTGCCCTGCTCCTCTGCTGGTCCTTTTCGTCGGTTGGATCTAGCAGAGGAGCAGGGTTCCCAGTGAGTAGCACCAACAGTACACACTTAGCCCCAGATCACCCCCTGCACCCTAATTAACCTTTTGATCACCCCTTTGATCGCCCCTGTCAATCACTAGTGAAAGGAAAAAAGTGATCAGGGCAAACTGTCACTTTTTTTTTTCACTGGTATTGACCGTTAGGTTTTAGTATAGTTTAGGCCCCTTGGTTAGGTAGTTTAGGGATCGGTTAGCGCCCAGCCCACTGCACCGCAGTCACTGATTCGCTGATTAGCGTATCGCTAATCAGCATTTGTACTTTTATAGTATCTGGAAGTGATCAAAACTGATCACGGTCAGATCTATAATAGTATTAGTGTCACTTTAGTTCGCCCTCCATCCAAAACGCAGTGTTTGCCTGATCGGTCGCCCACACGTGCGTTCGCCCACACCCGCCCCACCGCATTGACAAAAAATATATTCACTTTACACGCGCTGTGGCGATAAACAAATCTGTTTTGATATTTTTTATCAACCGCAGCGGCCTCCGGTACTTCGCTAGCCTCCCCTTTGTAAGACAGGCTTGCTTTTTTTTCTTGGGTAGTCTCAGGGAATACCCCTAAATTTAGTTGCCCAAATGTCAAACAGGGGGTATTCTTCTGAAGAGGCCTACAGGCTTCTGACCCAGTCGGATGAGGAATGGGAACGCTCATCTGATGAATCTAGCGGGTCAGAATACGAACCTGTAGAAAGCAGTGGCTCTCTGACCCAAAGTTCGGACGAGGAGGCTGAGGTCCCTGATAGCACCAGGCGTACCCGGCCCCGTGTAGTTAGACCACAGGTTGCGCAGGATCCGCTTCAAGAGCAGCAGAGTGGGGCTGGCGCTGTCGGATTACGTGGTGAGGCATACACCAGCAGCGCAGCCCTCCCTGGACCTAGTACCAGCACTGCCGTACAGCCTGGTGAAGTGGCGAGCACCAGAAGGGCAGTTGAAGCTGGTACGGTGGCACGTGCAGTAGTGACCCCATCGCAGCCACCAAAAAGACGGGCCCGTAGAGCCCCTAGAATCCCAGAGGTGCTGGCAAACCATGATTGGCAGTCCCCAACTTCAGCCGCACCTGTAGTTCCCCCTTTCACTGCCCAGTCTGGAGTTCGGGTTGAGACAGCTCAGATCGGTTCGGCCCTGGGATTTTTTGAGCTGCTCTTGACTGCGAAGCTCTTAGACATAGTCGTGGCTGAAACAAACAGGTATGCCACACAATTTATAACCGCCAACCCGGGAAGCTATTATGCCCAGCCTTTCCGGTGGAAACCAGTCCAAGTTTCCGAAATTAAAACTTTTCTGGGCCTTCTCCTCAACATGGGTCTAACTAAAAAGCATGAATTGCGGTCATATTGGTCCACGAACCCAATTCATCACATGCCCATGTTCTCTGCTGCTATGTCCAGGGCACGTTTTGAGGCCATCCTGCGTTTCCTGCACTTTAGCGACAACACCGCCTCCGGTCCAAGAGGCCACCCTGCTTTTGACCGGCTCCACAAATTTCGGCCCCTCATAGACCATTTCAACCTGAAATTTGCAGATTTGTATACCCCTGAGTCCCTGATACATTTTACCGGGCGCCTTGGCTTTAAACAATACATCCCAAGCAAGCGCGCTCGGTATGGGGTCAAATTGTATAAGCTCTGTGAAAGGACCACAGGCTATACCCACAAATTTCGGATCTATGAGGGAAAAGATCAGACCCTGGAGCCGGTCAGTTGCCCTGACTACCTGGGGAGCAGTGGGAAGACAGTCTGGGACTTGGTGTCACCCTTATTCGGCAAGGGGTACCATCTTTATGTGGACAATTTCTACACAAGTGTGGCCCTCTTTAGGCATTTGTTTCTAGAACGGATTGGCTCCTGTGGCACCGCGCGAACTAGTCACGCGGGCTTCCCCCAACGGCTCGTTACCACCCGTCTTGCAAGGGGGCAGAGGGCCGCACTGTGTAACGAAGAACTGCTCGCGGTGAAATGGAGAGACAAACGTGACGTTTACATGCTCTCCTCCATTCACGCAGACACGACAATACAAATTGAGCGAGCAACCCGTGTCATTGAAAAGCCCCTCTCAGTCCACGACTATAACCTTCACATGGGAGGGGTGGACTTCAATGACCAGATGTTGTCTCCGTATTTAGTTTCCCGCAGAACCAGACGCTGGTATAAGAAGGTGTCTGTATATTTAATTCAATTGGCTCTGTATAATAGTTTTGTTCTCTACAGTAAGGCTGGGAGAACTGGATTCTTCCTCAAATTTCAGGAAGAGATCATCGAGAACCTCCTGTACCCAGGAGGTTCCGTGGCCCCATCCACCAGTGTAGTTAGCCGTCTACATGAGCGACATTTCCCCAATGTCGTTCCTGGTACCTCAACCCAACCGTCACCCCGAAAAAGATGTTGTGTCTGTAGCAGGAGTGGAATAAGGCGTGACACCCGCTATTTCTGTCCTGACTGTCCTGACCACCCTGCCCTATGTATTGGAGAGTGTTTCCGGAAGTACCACACACAGGTACACCTAGCATAGGGATCACATCTCACCAGGACAGGCACACAGGGCTATTAGGGCCCATTCACTCACAGCTGCTGCAAACGTCTCCTTTCACCTGGGACAAAGTGCATAACGCACTTCGCCACATCTTTGGGCGATTTGCGCTTTGCACATTGACCCATGGGGAAGGAGAGGTTTGTTCTATAAAGGTAAAAAAAAATAAAAAAATAAAAACACCAGTAAGCAAAAAGGTTAATGTTTAGTTCAAAAAGTTACAGTTTATATATTCTGTTCGAAAGTTAATAAAATTATTGCGTAGCAGCCTGTTTTTTTTTTTTTTTTACCTTCCAGGTGGACCAACCGATCGACTAGCTGCAGCACTGATGTGCATTCTGACAGAAGCATTGCGCTGCTGTCAGATTACACGCAAGTCGGTGTATGCGGTGCTGCAAGACGAGATTTCACTGCAGTAAAAGATACAATTGCCAAGGCATACGAGCTGAGGAGGAGGCAGAGTTCCTATGCTTTGGCAAACACTTTGTATATAAAAAATAAAATAAAAATCCCGGCAATGATTTATTCATCCACATCGATTGATGTGAATGGAGAAATCTGGTTTGCCAGGGCATACGAGCTAAGTGGGTATGGATGTTGGGCAGAGCTCCTATGTCCTGGCAGACGCCTTTCCCCTCCTTTTTTTTTTTTTGGGCAGAGATTTTTTCATCCACATTGATCGATGCCAATGAAGAAATCCGTGAGGGGCATGGCGAGTTCCTAGAATTTTTTAATTTTTGTTGCAAGTTAGTGGAATATGAGACTTTGTAAGGAAAAAAAATTAAATAAAAATCATTTTCCGCTAACTTGTGACCAAAAAAAAAAAAATTCTAGGAACTCACCGTGCCCCTCACGGAATACCTTGGGGTGTCTTCTTTCTAAAATGGGGTCACTTGTGGGGTAGTTATACTGCCCTGGCAATTTAGGGGCCCAAATGTGTGAGAAGTACTTTGCAATCAAAATGTGTAAAAAATGGCCTGCGAAATCCGAAAGGTGCACTTTGGAATATGTGCCCCTTTGCCCACCTTGGCTGCAAAAAAGTGTCACACATGTGGTATCACCATACTCAGGAGAAGTTGGGGAATGTGTTTTGGGGTGTCATTTTACATATACCCATGCTGGGTGAGATAAATATCTTGGTCAAATGCCAACTTTGTATAAAAAAAATTGGAAAAGTTGTCTTTTGCCAAGATATTTCTCCCACCCAGCATGGTTATATGTAAAATGACACCCCAAAACACACTCCCCAACTTCTCCTGAATACGGCGATACCAGATGTGTGACACTTTTTTGCAGCCTAGGTGGGCAAAGGGACCCACATTCCAAAGTGCACCTTTCGGATTTCACCGGTCATTTTTTACAGATTTTGATTGCAAACTACTTCTCACACATATGGGCCCCTAAATTGCCAGGGCAGTATAACTACGTCACAAGTGACCCCATTTTGGAAAGAAGACACCCAAAGGTATTCCGTGATGGGCATGGCGAGTTCCTAGAATTTTTTATTTTTTGTCGCAAGTTAGTGGAATATGAGACTTTGTAAGGGTAAAAAAAAAAAAATCATCATTTTCCGCTAACTTGTGACAAAAAAATAATAATTCTAGGAACTCGCCGTGCCCCTCATGGAATACCTTGGGGTGTCTTCTTTCCAAAATGGGGTCACTTGTGGCGTAGTTATACTACCCTGGCATTCTAGGGGCCCTAATGTGTGAGAAGTACTTTGCAATCAAAATGTGTAAAAAATGGCCTGCGAAATCCGAAAGGTGCACTTTGGAATATGTGCCCCTTTGCCCACCTTGGCTGCAAAAAAGTGTCACACATCTGGTATCGTCGTACTCAGGAGAAGTTGGGGAATGTGTTTTGGGGTGTCATTTTACATATACCCATGCTGGGTGAAAAAAATATTTTGGTCAAATGCCAACTTTGTATAAAAAAATTGGAAAAGTTGTCTTTTGCTAAGATATTTCTCTCACCCAGCATGGTTATATGTAAAATTACACCCCAAAACACATTCCCCAACTTCTCCTGAGTACGGCGATACCAGATGTGTGACACTTTTTTGCAGCCAAGGTGGGCAAAGGGGCACATATTCCAAAGTGCACCTTTCAGATTTCGCAGGCCATTTTTTACACATTTTGATTGCAAAGTACTTCTCACACATTTGGGCCCCTAAATTGCCAGGGCAGTATAACTACCCCACAAGTGACCCCATTTTGGAAAGAAGACACCCCAAGGTACTCCGTGAGGGGCATGGCGAGTTCCTAGAATTTTTTATTTTTTGTCGCAAGTTAGTGGAATATGAGACTTTGTAAGAAAAAAAAGAAAAAAGAAAAAATCATCATTTTCCGCTAACTTGTGACAAAAAATAAAAAGTTCTATGAACTCACTATGCCCATCAGCGAATACCTTAGGGTGTCTACTTTCCGAAATGGGGTCATTTGTGGGGGTTTTCTACTGTTTGGGCATTGTAGAACCTCAGGAAACATGACAGGTGCTCATAAAGTCAGAGCTGCTTCAAAAAGCAGAAATTCACATTTTTGTACCATAGTTTGTAAACGCTACAACTTTTACCGAAACCATTTTTTTTTCCCATTTTTTTTTTTATCAAAGACATGTAGAACAATAAATTTAGCGAAAAATTTATATATGGATGTTGGTTTTTTTGCAAAATTTTACAGCTGAAAGTGAAAAATTTCATTTTTTTGCAAAAAAATCGTTAAATTTCGAATAATAACAAAAAAAGTAAAAATGTCAGCAGCAATGAAATACCACCAAATTAAAGCTCTATTAGTGAGAAGAAAAGGAGGTAAAATTAATTTGGGTGGTAAGTTGCATGACCGAGCGATAAACGTAGCATAGTGCAGAAGTGTAAAAAGTGGCCTGGTCATTAAGGGGGTTTCAGCTAGCGGGGTTGAAGTGGTTAATAAGGTCCTGGAAGGTTGTTACAGGTATCTGGAGCCATGCTGACTGCAGTACCTCTTACAGATACTGGAGGGTGCACGGATAAGGATCTGTAGAGCAATTGCAGCAAATGGGGTGGTCCACAGAAGCTCAATTGGGTTCAAGTCTGGGGAATTAAGAAGCCAGGGTAGTATTTGGAAGTCTTGGCCATGCTTGGTTATTAAACTGTTGTTTTAGAGACACATCCCCTGGACACCCTGGTTCACTTAGACAGTGAGCTGCTTCACTGTAGTGTGTCAGTCCACCCTTTGTAGCCAACATTGACCTCTTACATTAATGGCACGTGGTGCTCAGCAGTTTCCACGTCACTTATTTGAAATGGTGCCATTTGTGCACTCACAATAAGCTATCATCACAGCTGCATGGGAGCAGTTCACAAACTGTGCAGTTTCAGAAATACTTCCACCCTTGGCCTAAAATCTAACTATGATAAATTAACCCTTCTATCCATGACAGCAACTTGGGATATTTGTGCGTATAGTCTTGTATACCCACCAAAACATGTGCCTTCTTTCATCAGCTGTTATATAGGCATTGATATGAAGTTGGTCTCCTTTTGCAACTATAACAACTTTCGGTTTATGACCTTGCTTTAGTGCTTTATGCACTGGCATACAGGCATGCTGAAACAGAAAAGGGCCTTCCCCAAACTCTTCCCACAAAGTTGGAAACATAGAATTCTCCGAAATGTCTTGGCATGCTGAAGCATTGAGATTTCCTTTCACTAAAACCAAGGGACCTGGCCAGAATCTTGATAAACAACAGCTGCTCGGCCATGGAAACCCATGCCGTGACGTTCCCGGTGCACAGTTTTTGAGCTGATGTTAATGTCAGTAGATGTTTGGCAATCTGCAGGTACTTAGTTGGCAGAGCATTGGTGACTTTTATATACTAGGGGGGCAATTTATAATGGGGAGAATATTTGAAGTCAGTTTTGCTTAAATCTGTGTTGGCGGACTTTATTCCACATTTATCAAGTGTCACAGGTTGTTTGATAAATTTGGCTTGTCCTTAAACCTAACACTTCTGTCTAGAGAAGCTGCTCCAGTTTTCCTACTCCACCCTCCTCCTGGAGTGAGATTGTGACTTATTAGCGACTTTTTAAAAAAGTCGCAATGATAACTCTGGAATGATAGTCATTAACATAGCTAACCACACCCAGTTTCCCACCCATATTACAAAACTGGAGTGAGTGGTGTAAAAATGCAAAAAGTCGCAAAATTTTACGCAAGTGAGTGTTAAACTATGCAAACTTTAGCGCAATCGCTTACATTTTGCACAAGCAAGTGCAAAAAAGTCCCAAAAGCCCTATTTTGTGACTTTTTGTCACCAGAATTCTGCAGTGAAGGCATGATAAATCAGGGCCTATGTGCTTCAACACTAGGTGACCCCACTCTGTAACTGTATGTGGTTTGCCACTTTGTGACTGAGATGCTGTAGTTTCTAAACACTTCCACGCAATACTACTACTCGCAGTTGATGGTGGAATATCTAGGAGGGAAGACATTTCACAAATATATATATATATAAAAAACTAAAGCTTAGTTTTAAACTTCATGGTGACATTTAGTTGCTTCTACATCTACAGTCCAAAATGATCTTGCAGAGATCCTATTGAGACGGTTCATGTTCATAAAATGTTAAAATTGAGGAAGAGGTGTTGAAAAGGATGTATGCAGAAAACATTTCATCTTTTCAGACAAGCCTCAATATCACACTCTGATGTAAAAGCAGGTGTTGTTAACAGGTATAAATAATATTCTGTCAACAAATGAAGCATCTGTCAAAAAGGGTTCTAATAAAGGCAGGGGTCATAAATATTTATGGTGTAGCTTGTGTAAGATGACAGCTTTTGTTACATGACTTAATAAAAAAAAGGCTAGAAAAGAAATTACAGCTAAATTACAGGACCCGCATGTGTTGTTTAAAGTAAAATAAGCCACCAGAACAGCGGCACACTAGGAATACAAAAGACCTAGAATGTGCACACATGTGTCATCCATCTATAATACTATAATCTTGGTAACTGGATTACAGAATGTATGGCTAAGGTTGCCCACAGACACATAATAGTGGTTGACCGAAGGATTGGCCCATCCTTAATGTTTTATAACAATGGAGAACAGAATTATAGATCTTGAACAATATAGCCTTCACCATTACTGTTCTGCATAATGTTTTTTTCCCCTAAAGCAACTAAGCATTTCATCATTAACTTATAACATGAGACCTGTTGTTATACTATTTAGTCAATGTATAGCACTGCCATCTGGACATTTTGAGCCACAATTTCTTCCTTTTTAATATATGCATAATATATATTGGACAGAGACCTGCTAAGCTTGATCCTGCCATGATCTTTTATTTTTTTTTGCACAAACACCTATGTGGCAATGTATGGAATAATATATGTGTGTATACTACACACCAATCAAATTTTTCTTTTTTACATCAATGAAAACATATTTGACAAAATAAATAATAGGTTCTACTCCTGCATGTCAACCAGTATGACTGGGAAAGAGTCATTCGGTGTAAGTAGCTTGTCCATAAAAGGTAAAAGGGCAGAAAATTTCTAGCAATTGCAACCTCATTTTATGTGTTTGTACTCTAACAGTTCTAATATTCCTGTGCAGAAGCTTATTGATAGGTGTACACCCCTAGCAACAAATATGAATATGGCTTCTTTATTTACTTTGAGTGATGACGACATCATTTCTAGAACCACCTTCTGTTCTATTATTACTCATTTACCCGTTCTCATGTCAACATCAGTTTGTTTTTATAGAATTTTATTTTACTGAAGGAACAATAGAAAAAGAGAGATACAACCTTTAGATTATTTACTTAATAGATTATTTACAGTATAAGAATTCTATGTTCTGCAATCTTCATGTAGTCAATTATGGAAAAGTATACACTGGGGTCCTGATTAGAGGTAAGCAAACCTTTCAAGATTCAGTTCAAGATTCAGTATGCTACTCTGTGTTTCTTGAAAATATATGTGTTGTTTGGGGGTACTCATTCTCATGGAGAGCCAGACACCCAGAGAGCTATCGCCTGACCTACAGTACTGCACACATATACTCTGCATACTAGGGGCACTGCAGTACTCCTTAGACAATGCCTATATATTGTCGAGAAACACATCCTGTTCCACATACTGTTTTTACCTTACATTTAACATATACGTTGGGAAAAAAATATTCAAAAACATACTACACTACACTATTCCATCCTGCAGATTCTAGCAAAAACATATATTTTAATGTATTAGGTTTTATTACAATGGAACTCTATGGTGACCGATGCCATATGGCATCCATCCATCGAGACTACCAGTTTGGAGTGCTGGAAATACATCTATGAACTGTAGAATCATTTTACAGAAAAAAAAAAAAGAAAAAAAAAAGAAAAAAAAAAGATTGCCTGGTGTTCATACAAATAAATACTAAATAGCGGAATATGGCGGCACTGCTACTGCATCAGGTGAACAAACTCAGCCCGGTCTTCTGGCTCAGCGCCAACAATGCGGTAATTAAATCTTCTTGTCTGGTGCTCAGCATTAAGAGAGGAAGCAAAATCAGATGCAACAATGTAGAGAAGGTAACAAAATGAACATGCGGCACTCATAGAAGTACTCTACATTGTTGCATTCATGCAAATAAAGACAAGTTTCTTGCAGGATTTTGAACTTGCTATCAAGCTGTATTAAACATTTGGGACAGTGACCAGTCCCTCAATCCCTATGCTAATATTTTTCTGATAAAACCCAATTATCTCTCCAATTCTCTCCCTATAATGCCCCTATAGTATCCCTATAGTGTCCCTAGTAACTGGCTTGTGTCTACAATTGTTTTTTTAAGAGATACTGCCATAACACATACTTTCACAAACCTAGCTGGGAACAGAAGGACCTGCCTGCATACTGACCCCTGATTGGCTAATCAGGCTGTCTGTCAGACAAGCCACTCCCCCAACACTTTTTCCCAGTGTTATGTAATCCTTCATCCTATTCTTCCCTTCTGTTTTCCCCACCAATCATCACAGTAAATGGTGCTTGGCACTATTTTTTAAGCGAGTTATATGAAACAAATTGTTGTATTTCTTTGGCAGATGAATTTTCATGAAAACAAATCAATTTGCTCATCTCTACACATCATATATTCTTTTTAAAAAAAATCTAAACTTGGAATACTTTTTTTTGGTTAAAATAAAGTCTTGCCACTTTATCTCTGATAGCCTTTAGTGCTGATATAGCTATAGTCAACCATCTGTGCCATTAGTCCCAGTGTTAGAGGAAATGATGAGGTTAGTAACATAAAAACATCATTATGAAAACAAGAACTTGCTTTATATGTGAGCTTAAAATAACACTTTTTTTTAAGGAATTCAGCACATACGTTTAAAAAGCAAGCCATCTGGCAACTGAAGGCTTTCAAATCTCACAATGTACTGCAAAGTATGACAAACTTCTGTCATATTAGAAATAGGTGTCACACTGTAAGAGAATCAGGGAACAGACTCTTAATATAAAATGACATCAATCACACAGTTCACCAGATAGTTGGTTCACAGTATCTGTTATGTAGTTCTGAACTTTTATGTATGCATCTGAATAGTCAACATACAGTTTATGTATATATATATATATATATATATATATATATATATACCACAGTTGTATTTGATGCATTGCTTAAGAATGGTCCCAGCAAGCGGACCGAAACGTCGTTGCTTGGGTGAATAAAGGATCCCACGAATTATTCACTATTGGATGTGCTGCGGTGTGCTTATTTTTCTAATTGTTTGACACTGAGGTCGAGTGTCGACATCGCTGGCACCCATTACTTGCTGCAAGGTGTGCTGCCCTGAACTCCCGTCATATCAAGTCGACCACAGGAGCTGGCAACCATTGACTACCACAGTGTTTCTATTTCTTCTACGCTACTAAGCAAGATGGATCCGCTGTCAAATCAGTCTTCACCCTCTATTTTTTCGTATACTGAGGCCGACAGGGACAGGATTGTGGAATCATGCGGGGGCAATGTGGATTTCCTCTCGGTTCCCTCAATATTGGACATAAAAAAGAGGTATGAACGAGATGCAAAAAAATGCTTAACTTTAGAATTACATTCCACAACTTTGGTAGAATATGTCAAAACCAATTGCATACCCAGAGGGATGCGTACACAGCCAAGATCATCCATGCATTCACATGACTTAGAGTTTCGCTCTAAATATGAGCACATTTCAAACAAATATTCGCTAGATCTAATGTTACTCAACATAGAATTTATGCGCAAAGATTTGCTGTCCACAATAATCAACAAGACGGAGGAGGAGACCACATTGAAAGCCATTTTGCCCACACAGGATTTTGATGAATACATCAAGAATTTCCAACCTCACCTGAATAAATAAAAAAATGAGATCCAGGATACTAAAAGAGCAAAATGGCAACGGGATGCAATGGACTATTCCACGGGACATGTATATAACTGGACTGACGGGAATCGATTTAATCAGAACCAAGGTCCCAAAAGACCAAAGAAAAAGGACGACTCTAACACCAGTACCGCTGCCACTTTTTTAGGACCTCCAACGACTACTGCAAAAAAGCCACAAGAAGGGGCGGTCGGAACAGACACCGACACCGTAAAAACAAGGAGACAGAAATCTCTGCGAAAGACCAATGCCTGACCGAACAGACTGTGGTAAATATTTCTTCACACATTTTGACACCTGTACAATTACAACTGTTGGAGAAGGGCTTAAGTTTTTGTCCTGCCAGTGCCATCAACTGGTTCGAGTTGGAGGCGGACTTATTATACTTTTTTAGGTTGATAAAACTTAAGATTCATTTTCAGGATGCACATAGCTCTGGTGTTACACCTATGCATGAGTTACGTCTATCTGATTGGGGGCTGAGACTAAAAAAGGATTTTTCCCCCCAAATATCTTCTAAAGCTTTTGATGTATTTTCGGATGCAGTGTTGCAAGATATACAGGAGCTTAAACAATCTGGGCTCTGTGATCGCATCCAGCATCCGAATATGACTAGACAAGAAATGCAAGCATTAAACCAGTTGATCCATGACCACTCCCTCACCATCAAATCAGCCGATAAGGGTGGTGCGGTAGTGGTCATGGATACTTCCATGTACATGGCTGAAGCAGCTCGTCAATTGTCCGATTCTGCAGTATATGTCAAACTCCAAAGGGACCCCAAATTTGACATTCAACGGGAATTAAAGTTATTGATAAACACATATACACAAATGGGCCTGATAGATGAACAACTGAGTGAGTTTTTGTTGATAGATTTTCCAGTTACTCCTTTATTTTATTTGCTACCAAAAATTCACAAAAATTTACAGTGTCCACCCGGCAGACCTATTGTTTCTGGCCGTGGTTCTCTTTTAAGTAATGCATCCATCTTTTTGGATAAAATTCTCCAAGACTATGTAGTTAAATCTAAATCATACATAAAGGACACTACCGATTTTTTGGGAAGGTTAGCAGACGTGACAATGCCGGAGGACGCCATCTTGGCCTCCTTCGACATCGTCAGTCTGTATACCTCAATACAGCACAACATTGGCTTAACAGTTGTAGAATCGGCCTTGGCGAATTCTAATTATTCTATGGAGGCACAAACCTTTTTCCTAGCATTACTACGACTAATTCTATATAATAATTATTTCCTTTTTGGTGATGACTATTATATGCAAATTGGGGGGATGGCCATGGGGACGAATGTGGCCCCCACGTACGCCAACATGGTCGTCTCTCATTTGGAGAACAACACGTCTATGTGTCCCACCACTTCAGCCATGTGCTGAGGTGGTGGAGATACATAGACGATATCTTTGTGATTTGGACAGGTACAGTTGCCGAGCTGCAGATGTTTCATATATTTTTAAATAGCTTAATTCCGGATATACAATTCACTTTGGAATTTTCCACTAGTGAGTTGCATTTTCTGGATGTCAGCGTCCAACGTATCGGTACATTGTTAAAAACTGAGGTGTATACGAAGCCCACTGACCGCAACACCGTCCTGAGGTATGACAGTGCTCATCCCCGGACGATGGTGCGGTCACTGCCGCATAGCCAATTTACTCGAGCTAAGAGGATAGTGAGTGACACATCTACACTTGATATTACTTTTGAAAAAATGATACAATCTTTTAAACAAAGACGTTATCCAGCACCTGTCTTACAACAACAATTGAGTCGCATCAAACAGAGAGAGAGAAGGGATTTATTCCATGGCACTAAGAGGAATCAATCTAAAAAAATACCCTTCGTATCCACCTTTTGTGAAGCCAGTGTTCAAATAAGTAGAATCATTAATAAACATTGGCCCATTTTAGGCACAGAACACAAAAATATTCCTGAGTTTTGTAATAGACCTATAATATCATACAAGAGAGCTAATAATCTTAAGGATAAATTAGTTAAAAATGACATTGGCTCACAAAAGGGTACACATCAGTCGTTTTTGGCCCCTAGGAAGTGCGGCAGCTATCCGTGCCTTCACTGTGTGAATTGCAAACACATGGTGAAGGGACGTGATTTCACTCATCCAAAAACTGGGGTTGTACATAAATTTTACTTAACTTGCGATTCCTGCTATGTTATATATGTTTTATGGTGCCAGTGCAAACTCCTGTATGTGGGTGAAACTACATGTGATTTCAAATCCCGTTTTAACCAACACCGTTTTTCAATACGGAAAAAAACGTAAGGATTTGCCGGTTTCACACCACTTTGCGGACATGGGCCATGGAGAAGGTGATCTTAAGTTTATGATCATAGACCATATCCCATTGCCGCGCACAGGAGGTAATCGCATAAAGATGCTCAAGAAACGCGAATCCGAGTGGATCTTTAAACTACAAACCATCAAACCAAGTGGTTTAAATGTGGAATATAAACCATGGCTATTCATATGATTCCATGTATCTTGTGTCCCTGTCGATATCAGTGACGAAAAATTTGTTATGTTTTTATTCTAAATATATTTGGATAATATATTTTTTTAATTCACAATTTTATTTCACATATAGGACCTACGGATGGAAAGGCTTAGCTCAGCAGGAGGTTAGATGCTGGGGACACGTGCAGTTCACCCCCGATTATATTATATTTACTTGTGTATTCACATTGATGCGCTTTTGTACGCGTTTTTTCATTCAATTTGGCTAACTGTGGTTCTCTGCCCGGTAAGAGTTAATGTTAGGAGTGCTAGGGCAACAGCTATTGCTGACCCCCTCCTCCTCCGTTTGCACATTTCGGATGGTAGTGCTTCATACGATGGCACATCACCCGATAGTGCACCCTGGGCAGACTACCTTAAATCATGTTTGGCCGTACATATTATACTTGTATTCAAATGCTTTCTCCAAGTTGTCTATGACGAGAGGGTCATGTGATGTAATAACACGTGACCGCTCCTTCAGTGACGTCATGGACATGCGCAATTCTAGTTCCGGGACGCCGTATCCACGAGACACAGCACGAATTCCTGCATCCACCTGCAACTTGAGCATGCCTGACTCCACGTTTGGCCCTCCTACCATGTCACACACACAGGTGATAATTATTCACTGTTAGTTATCACTTGTCTGTAATAAGTTTATATTTTATGTACTGATGGCCTCGTATATTTGAGTTATATGTATTTATGTACCTGATTGCATTTTCTCTCTGATATGATGTCCGGATACATCCACATGAATTGTTTTGTACCTTATTTTTCACTATTTTTATTAAGTATCACTTATGTATGTTAATTGACACGACCATATAAAAACCCACAGTTGTATTTAATGCATTGCTTGAGAATGGTCCCAGCAAGCGGACCGAAACGTCGCTGCTTGGGTGAATAAAGGATCCCACAAATTATTCACTATTGGATGTGCTGCGGTGTGCTTATTTTTCTAATTGTTTGACACTGAGGTCGAGTGTCGACATCGCTGGCACCCATTACTTGCTGCAAGGTGTGCTGCCCTGAACTCCCGTCATATATATATATATATATATATATATATATACTCCTTTAGGATACAGACTGTGTATGTATCAGAGACTGTGATGGAGGAGCAGAGCTGTGTATTCTTAAAGGGGTTGTCTCACTTCAGCATCTAGATTTTATTTTTCAGATAACGTTAATACAAGCCACTTACTAATGTATTGTTGTTATCCATATTGCTTCCTTTGCAGGGTGGATTCATTTTTTTCATCACTATATACACTGCTTGTTTCCATGGTTACGACCACACTGCAATCCATCATCGGTGGCCGTGCGTGCACACTATAGGAAAAAGCACTAACCTATGTGAGCTCCTACAGTCCCGGCCACCGGAGAGGGTGGCGCTTTTTCCTATAGTGTGCACGCACGGACACCACTGATGGATTTCAGTAAGCATGGAAATGAGCAGTTTATAATGTGAATCCAGCCAGCAAAAGAATCAATTTGGATAATAACAATATATTAGTAAGTGGCTTGTATTAACTTTCTCTATGTGATAAATGTAACTTGCTGATGTGAGACAACCCCTTTAAGGTGGCTATACACTTTAGACAAATGGCAGCCAAACTGATTGATTTTAACGTAACTGGCCATCCACCTAATGTGTATGGGAGTGTCCCCACTCTCCTCAGAAGGCAGATATCAGGGGAAAGAAAGTTTGGGCATGCTGGGTTTCAACATAGGCCATCCTTATTTTCTCTCAATTGCCACAAGAGTTGTCCATCAATGGCTCATCTGCTTCTCCCTGTTGAGGACACATAACGCAATTCTATAACGGAATGCATAATGGAATGCCTTTAGCGGCATCACGTTATTCATTCCATCATAATAGTAGTCTATGGCCTGCATAACAGATCCGTACCGTTTCCGTTATGCAGGGAAGGACTCCCCTGCATAACGGAAATGGGACGGATCCGTTTTGCAGCCATAGACTTCTATTATGACGGAATGAATAACGTGATGCCGCTAAAGGCATTTTGTTATACATTCCGTTATAGAATTGCATTATGGTCCGTGGTAACGGAATCCATAACACAATTCTGCTTTTACCACCAAATGAAGCGTGAACGAATTTCATAACATGAAATTCGCTCATCTCTACTTATAATGACTAAGCACGTATAGTTCTGTGTAACTCTACATATCGGCAATATTAATTATGTAACCTATTGAGCCAAATATATTTTACAATCAGCACAAGCCTTATTTCTTGCTGTTCTAAGTACTTTAAAAGCTCGAATGTAAAACACAATTGATGCATTTCTTTTAATCTGGGCACCTTTGGAATATTTAATATACAGTTCAAACTAAAGGTTAAATTCTTTTTATGTTCTATTTAAGCTACGTATGTGTTTGTTGAAATTCTTGGAATTTTAGCATTGATTTTCTTAACCTGACTTACCCATTTAAATGTCATGTCAATATTACACATGAATATACAGATATTTTATAAATCTATTTAGGGGAAAATTACAACTTCCTCACTCTCCAGAAGACTTTTCCTGCCAGCAGACTCCTTGCATATATTCAGAAATCTCCATGCTCACCCCATAAAAAAACATCTAATGTAAAACAGGAAATACTAGGAGAGAATGGGAAGGAAAAACAAAAACAGTATCTTTCCCTAAAATTCTGTGCGAGAGAGGGGAGAAGGGAGGATGAAGAACTGCATTATAGTCTCTCTGCCTCATGCTTTGTGTGAAACTCATGCTGTAGGAAAAGTACATTAATGGAATTAAATACATTTTTCGGAAGAAATCAATATTACACGTGAAACAAATTTCCTGAAACCTTAACTTTTTGACCTGTTACCTTTATTTTCCGGGTTAGTATGATTACAGTGACACCACATTAAGGGTACATTCACACAACCATGTTGTGGCTGTGACCATGTTCATACGGCCGGGCACCGCATGACTTCAATAGGTCAACATTTTTGCAACATGCAGCAAAAGATTGGACTTGTCCTATCTTTTGCAGAGTGGAGGCATGGACCCTGAAGCCCACAGAAACACACAGAAACCCTTCCTCTGCACCTCAAATGATAGGACATGTCCTATCTTTTGTCACATCTTTTGTGGCACCACGGTCATGTGAATGTACCCTTATATATGTAACGGTCACGTACACACACACACAGGGGGGAAGATAGTGACCACTGCGCTCCACCCTCACCCCTGGCCCTACCTACTTGCCTCACAAGTCCTGATGACAGGGGACAACTGGACGGCAGTCCCTAACTTAGGATACGTGCGGGAAGAACAGACAAGACCAATAACGGATAGTGAACGGACCGGGTCAAAACCAAGAGGATAACGCAGTACAGAGGGATAAGCAAAGAAAGGTCAGGAGAAGCCGCAGTCATAAATACCAGGAGAGTCGAGAAGTACCAAAGGAGTCTGCAAAGAATAGTCAGGTGGAAGCCGAGGTCAATATACCAGGAAGGATGCACAGTACAGGAGGAGCAGACAAAGGATCGTCAGGGAACAGGATCAGGTAAGTACACAGGTATCCAACAACTGCCAGGAACCTAAATTAACAGGCAACCTGTGGCCAGCAGGCTGCCTGTATTTATAGTGGGGAGTGAGGGTCACGTGACGTGGCCAGCGTCACATGACCGACAGACCGACCAGTCGAGCACCGAGTGATCAGCTCGGCGCTCAAGGCAGACCTAGGAGCAGGGAGCCTCCCAGCTAGCAAAGATCTTCGCTCCCGTAGCTAAGCAGCAGGTCTGCGGCTGATGGGAGATAGAGTGCGCCTTCAGCACCCCATTACAATATAGTTGCTTTTTAATGCATAAAAAATATAAACTTAGACTTTTTTTTCTTTTCATTACCTTATTTACACCATAACTTTTTTTTATAATTACATCTACAGAGTTGTTTGAGGGCTCATAGGGAGAGGGGATGATTGTAATTTTTTAATTTGTTATATTTTTTAAAGTCTGTCTAGGGGTCTTGAACATGCATTCGACTCCTCCCATAGACTGCCATAAATTACCATTGCAGCCTATGGGAGCCTTATTATCTTCCAAATGGATCCTTCCTAAGGCTCAAAGCTACCATGGCAAATGATTGTCTTCTCTGATCTCCATGTGGGAAGGTCGTTCAGGACCTGGGAGCTAAGTGCTCCAGGAAAAAAAGTCTCTCAGATGTCATAGTTACAATTGACCCTGACATAGTAACATAGTATATAATAGTATATAAGGCTGAAAAAAAGACATTTGTCTATCCAGTTTGGCCTGTTATCCTGAAAGTTGATCCAGAGGAAGGCAAAAAAACACCTGTGAGGTAGAAACCAATTTTCCTCACTTAAGGGGAAAAAAATTCTTTCCCGACTCCAATGAGGCAATCAGAATAACTCCCTGGACCAACGACCCCTCTCTAGTAGCTATAGCCTGTAATATTATTATACTGCAGAAATACATCCAGGCCCCTCTTGAACTCTTTTAGTGAACTCACCATCACCACCTCCTCAGGCAGAGAGTTCCATAGTCTCACTGCTCTTACCGTAAAGAATCCTTTTCTATGTTTGTGTACAAACCTTCTTTCCTCCAGACGCAGAGGATGTCCCCTTGTCACAGTCACAGTCCTGGGGATAAATAGATGAGGGGAGAGATCTCTGTACTAACCCCTGATATATTTATACATATTAATTGGATCTCCCCTCAGTTATCTTTTTTCGAAAGTGAATAACCTTAATGTTGATAATCTTTCAGGGAACTGTACTCCCCCATTCCAGTTATTACTTTAGTTGCCCTTCTCTGGACCCTCTCCAGCTTTGCTATGTCTGCCTTGATCACAGGAGCCCAGAACTGTACGCAGTACTCCATGTGTGGTCTGACTAGTGATTTATAAAGTGGTAGGATTATGTTCTTTCTCATTACGGGCATTTATGCCCCTTTTGATGCAACCCATTATCTTATTGGCCTTGGCAGCAGCTGCCTAACACTGGTTTTTACAGCTTAGTTCGCTGTTCACTAAAATTCCTAGGTCCTTTTCCATGTCAGTGTTTCCCAGTGTTTACCATTTAGTATGTACGGGTGATTTGCATTATTCCTTCCCATGTGCAAAACCTTACATTTGTCAGTGTTAAACCTCATCTGCCACGTATCTGTCCAAGCCTCTAATCTATCCAGATCCAGCTGTATTAGTATACTGTCCTCTTCCGTGTTAATTACTTTACACAGTTTAGTGTCATCTGCAAAAATTTATATTTTACTGTGTAAGCATTCTACAAGATTAGTAATAAATATTTTTGAATTGACAGTGACCCAATCTGATAGTGTACCGTTAATAACCACCCTCTGTTTTCTATCACTGAGCCAGTTACTTACCCACATTTTCTCTCAGTCCAAGCATTATCATTTTATATACTAACCTTTTATGTGGTACAGTTTCAAATACTTTAGGGAAGTCCAGATATACGACATCCATTGATTTGCCGCTGTTAAGTATAAAACTTACCTCCTCAAAGATACTGATTAAATTAGTTTGACATGACCAATCCCTCATAAAGCCATGCTGATATGGCGTTATATTTCTCTTAGAAAACCTTCAAACAGTTTACCCACGACAGATGTTAAACTTACCGGCCTATAGTTTCAGGGCTCTGTTTTTGGACCCTTTTTAAATATTGCCATTACATTTGCTATCCACCAATCCTGTGGAACACTTCATTTCAGTATAGAGTCCTTAAATATCAGAAATAAGGGTCTGGCAATGACATTACTTAATTCTCTTAGGATACGGAGGTGTATGCCATCTGGTCCTGGCGATTTGTCTATTTTAATCTTTTTAAGACGCCGCTGTACTACTTCCTGGGTCAGACAGGGCACTTTTAATGGGGAATTAAAGGCTTCTGTCACCCCCAAAACTCATTTTTCATTTCTGGGCATATGAAAATCCTTATTGGACGACTATTCCCTATATAGGGCTCTTACCTTGTTCTGTGGCTTGGTTTCAACAAAAATCAATCTTTTAAAATATGCAAATGACTTCACTACCAGCAAGTAGGGCGTCTACTTGCTGGTAGCCTCCACATCCTCCTTTCAAAAAAAACGCCCCCTCCTCCTGCTGATTGACAGGGCCAGGGAGCGCTCTCCTCCTCCGGCCGGCCCTGTCTGCAATTCAAACGTTACCTCTAAACGTGAAAGAGAAGAAGTCATCGGCACAGGCGCACTGAGGAAGTGCTGAGGAAGCGAGCGTCCTTCTCTCAGAGCGCCTGCGCCGAATGAGGTGCAGGTGCGGGAATTGCAGACAGGGCCGGCCGGAGGAGAAGAGCGCTCCCTGGCCCTGTCGATCAGCAGGAGGAGGGGGCGTTTTTTTTAAAGGAGGAAGCGGCGGCTACCAGCAAGTAGACGCCCTACTTGCTGGTAGTGAAGTCATTTGCATATTTTAAAACATCGATTTTTTGTGAAACCAAGCCACAGAACAAGGTAAGAGCCCTATATAGGGAATAGTCGTCCTTATTATGCCCAAAAATGAAAAATAACTTTTTATTTTTACATTCTGCATTTCATCTGATGGAATACAGTGGAAAAAAAAATATGTAATAGCTTTGCTTTCTCCTCATCGCTCTCTGCAACTCTCCCCTCATTACTCTGTAGAGGGCTGACACCTTCAGATTTATACTTTTTACCATTTATATAATTGAAAAACATTTTAGGGTTAGTTTAGCTAACTAGATTAATGTACCATATCCAACTTTGAGATTGGATTGAAGTATTTTTTTGTTGGCTGGTAACCTATTTGTTCTAATTCCAATTGAGGCGCAGGCCATCCCTACGATAAAGTCTGTAACCAACAGAGAAGTCGGCCCAGTTGTCCAGGAACCCAAACCCCTCCTTCCTACACCAGTTCTTGAGCCACCTGTTAACCTCCCTAATCTTCCGCTGCCTTTCTTGTGTGGCTTGTGGTACCGGTAGTATTTAGTAAAATACTACAGGGAGTGCAGAATTATTAGGCAAATGAGTATTTTGACCACATCATCCTCTTTATGCATGTTGTCTTACTCCAAGCTGTATAGGCTCGAAAGCCTACTACCAATTAAGCATATTAGGTGATGTGCATCTCTGTAATGAGAAGGGGTGTGGTCTAATGACATCAACACCCTATATCAGGTGTGCATAATTATTAGGCAACTTCCTTTCCTTTGGCAAAATGGGTCAAAAGAAGGACTTGACAGGCTCAGAAAAGTCAAAAATAGTGAGATATCTTGCAGAGGGATGCAGCACTCTTAAAATTGCAAAGCTTCTGAAGCGTGATCATCGAACAATCAAGCGTTTCATTCAAAATAGTCAACAGGGTCGCAAAAAGCGTGTGGAAAAACCAAGGCGCAAAAAAAATGCCCATGAACTGAGAAAAGTCAAGCGTGCAGCTGCCAAGATGCCACTTGCCACCAGTTTGGCCATATTTCAGAGCTGCAACATCACTGGAGTGCCCAAAAGCACAAGGTGTGCAATACTCAGAGACATGGCCAAGGTAAGAAAGGCTGAAAGACGACCACCACTGAACAAGACACACAAGCTGAAACGTCAAGACTGGGCCAAGAAATATCTCAAGACTGATTTTTCTAAGGTTTTATGGACTGATGAAATGAGAGTGAGTCTTGATGGGCCAGATGGATGGGCCCGTGGATGGATTGGTAAAGGGCAGAGAGCTCCAGTCCGACTTAGACGCCAGCAAGGTGGAGGTGGAGAACTGGTATCATCAAAGATGAGCTTGTGGGGCCTTTTCGGGTTGAGGATGGAGTCAAGCTGAACTCCCAGTCCTACTGCCAGTTTCTGGAAGACACCTTCTTCAAGCAGTGGTACAGGAAGAAGTCTGCATCCTTCAAGAAAAACATGATTTTCATGCAGGACAATGCTCCATCACACGCGTCCAAGTACTCCACAGCGTGGCTGGCAAGAAAGGGTATAAAAGAAGAAAATCTAATGACATGGCCTCCTTGTTCACCTGATCTGAACCCTATTGAGAACCTGTGGTTCATCATCAAATGTGAGATTTACAAGGAGGGAAAACAGTACACCTCTCTGAACAGTGTCTGGGAGGCTGTGGTTGCTGCTGCACGCAATGTTGATGGTGAACAGATCAAAACACTGACAGAATCCATGGATGGCAGGCTTTTGAGTGTCCTTGCAAAGAAAGGTGGCTATATTGGTCACTGATTTGTTTTTGTTTTGTTTTTGAATGTCAGAAATGTATATTTGTGAATGTTGAGATGTTATATTGGTTTCACTGGTAAAAATAAATAATTGAAATGGGTATATATTTGTTTTTTGTTAAGTTGCCTAATAATTATGCACAGTAATAGTCACCTGCACACACAGCTATCCCTCCTAAAATAGCTAAAACTAAAAACAAACTAAAAACTACTTCTAAAAATATTCAGCTTTGATATTAATGAGTTTTTTGGGTTCATTGAGAACATGGTTGTTGTTCAATAATAAAATTAATCCTCAAAAATACAACTTGCCTAATAATTCTGCACTCCCTGTACCTTTGAGGTCCTTGCCCTAAGCTTTTGAACTAAATCCATAAAATAATTTTTACTTTCCTGAGCCTCCTCACTACCACCCTCCCCCACATCTACCCCATAGAGTGCTTGCTCAGTGAGCAGCAAACTCTTTTCCAAATTGTCACCGCTTCTCAGTGTTGAAATTCCCCCTTTTAGATACATGATGTGTGATTCCAAACGGGCAATTTGCTCACATTTTTAACAAAGATATGCACCCTCAAACGGCTGTTCCAGGACTGCATACATTAGACAAGATGTGCACTGGACTGAGCTGTCAATAATGGAACACATACTAAGTACACATACTAAGTGGGGATTACACAACAAAAGAGAAAAATACAATATTGTGCAGTGATAAGAATCTAACCTACTGTAGTCCCCTCCTAAAGTCCCTGAATCTCAAGTCACTTAAACTAAAGTCACACACTTAATACAAATACACACTTGAATTCAAACATGCAAACGCTCACAAACTCTCTTTATTTGCCTGCTTGCTTAAAGGGTTTCTACCACTTGAATATCACATATTTGGTGTTCAGACACTAGCGATTCGCTAGTGTCTGTTCTTGCCTACAAGCTAATTATCACATTAATCCGGGCTGCCGATACCTCAAAAAAAGCACTTATATCTTTATGCAAATGAGCCTCTAGGTGCTATGCAGGCGTTTTTCTAAGCACCTAGAGGCTCCGTCTACCTTGCATTTTGCCGCCCTGCGCCTCGCTCCAGCACGCCCATCTCTCACTGTAATCGATCCTCCCCCTGCTTCAGCCTTCCGAAATCCCGCGCCTGCGCCGTCCGTCGCGGCATTCGGAGGCATTCGGCGCAGGCGCAGTCAATGTCTGACCGCTTGCTGCTGGGCTTCGTCTGTCCCACGGAGCTCTGTGACGTCATCGGCGCAGGCGCAGTTGAAATGTCTGAGCAGGGAGCGGTCAGACATTGACTGCGCCTGCGCCGAATGCCTCCGAATGCCGCGACGGACGGCGCAGGCGCGGGATTTCGGAAGGCTGAAGCAGGGGGAGGATCGATTACAGTGAGAGATGGGCGTGCTGGAGCGAGGCGCAGGGCGGCAAAATGCAAGGTAGACGGAGCCTCTAGGTGCTTAGAAAAACGCCTGCATAGCACCTAGAGGCTCATTTGCATAAAGATATAAGTGCTTTTTTTGAGGTATCGGCAGCCCGGATTAATGTGATAATTAGCTTGTAGGCAAGAACAGACACTAGCGAATCGCTAGTGTCTGAACACCAAATATGTGATATTCAAGTGGTAGAAACCCTTTAAATGCAGCTCTCAAACCAGCCTGCTTTTTTTTCTCTGGATTCAAAGGGACATCTGACAGGTTAAATGTCTGTGATCTGCATTATTGCTGATCACCAACAAAAACCCTGGGTGTCTGCTGTTTAAAACAGCAGAAACCTGGTGGAGGTCTTAAGGGGTTACATTTTTTTATCCCTGTGAACTAGCAGTCCTCAGAGCCAACATAAACTAACATGTGAATTCACAAGAAAGACAAAATTTGTTGAATCCAAATAAATTAGTGAGTTAACAAATCATTCAATTGAGAAGTTATAATCATTTCTTTCCTTTTACATCAATAAAAACATATGTACAAAAAAGATAAGGACTATTCCTGCATGTCAACCAGTGTGAATATTTTTTAAAGTTGGAAAGAGAGTGAGTCAGTCAGTGTAAGTAGCTTGTCCATAGAAAGAAGCAAGCTACTTGCAATTTCTATGAATTGCAACTTCATTTATGTGTTTGTATTCCACTGACACCTCTAATATACCTTTGCACCAGCTTATTGATAGGTTTACACCCCTAACAACAAATTTGAATATGCCTTTATTATGCTTGATGGAGTATGGAGTGATGGAGACTTCATTTCTAGAACTGCCTTCTCTTCTACTATTAATCATTTACCCATTCTCAACATTAGTTTGTTTGTGCTGAATACTCTTTGACTGAAGGAGTAGAAGAAAAGTGATTAAACATTTAGATTACATACTTATATTATTTACAGTACCTATAATAATCCTATGTACTACATGCTTCACATAGTCAATGATAAAGTAGTTTATACTGGGTCCCTGGGTCAACAACTGTATGGAGTGTGCATATTCTTTCCATGTTTTCATGAGTTCCTTCAGATTTTACAGTTTCATACTGCAGAAACATATGGATAGATTAATTGATTTCCTATGAAAATGAGATTAGGGAATATAACAGGAATCCCTGCACAAGCTCTCCTCTTTCACTCTGCATCTAGATGAAAGGACATCCCAAGCAACTGAATCATTGCAAAAGGCTAGAGATGGGCCAAAACAGGTCCTTTTATTTATCTGCAATAAATAGACTAAAAGAGAAACATTTGTTATATTACTCTGCGGGGACCTCCCTTTCTATGTGCACCGCTACCTACATGTTGGAACATTTAGCCTGAAGTTAGGGACTGTTTGAGAGTTTCTAGAAAATTAGATTGGGAGCCTCATGGGGGCCAGGGACTTTTGTGCAATAATGTATGCACAGTGCTGTATAAAATATTGATGCTATATAAGTAATAAAACAATAATGAATAGACTGTATATACTGTACCTAACAACATGGTGAAGATTTGCCTCTATGCCACATTCTTTACAAATACTATCTGCATCCTGCTCACATGTGAAGAGGATGAAGTCAAGCAATTCAATGCTGATTTCTAAACTTTTCAATGTTCCTTGATGAGAAAACGATCGGTAAACTAATCATGCAAGCAGCAGTGATTTATTTTTATTTTTTTAACTTAGCTTCTAGGTACAATCTGCATGAAGATTAAGTTTTGTTATTTTTACTAAAGAGAACTCTAGACTTCTAATGCAGCGAGTGTAGCTTTAAATGCAGTAAATATGCTGTAACATTTCAGCAGTGTCAAAGGATGTCTCACCAAGCACAGATGATGCTTCATTGGATTTTATTCAAGAGTCACACATTAGCTGTCTGAATAAACAGAAGTCTATGTACGGTAAGAAGTGGCAAAGCAAAGCAACAATTTGTCTTTTAAAGCTTCAGTTTTGTAGACTTAGCAACATATTGCAAACATGCAGGTAAAGCTGACAGATCTGAAGCTGCATGCAAAACACATCAGGTGCTGCTGCTGGACACCTTTTGAGGTGGCTTATCGCTTCAAGAACAAATGGATCAGGCATGATACAAATAATTTTATTTATGTAAAAATGTAAAAAAATAAGTTTTATGTACCTCAAAATAACACCAATGAAGGCTTCCACTTGTCCCTCAAATACAAACATGTTAAGGGTCTTTAAATACAGAAGCAAAAACTCAAGATAGAAAAAAAATGTACTGAGCTATATACATTTAGAAAGTCTTCAGACCCTTAGTTTTTTTTCATATGTTGTTATGTAGCTGCATTGTGGGGGGGGAAGCAAAAAAATAAAATTTTCCACCATCAGTCTGCACCCAATTCCCCCTTTGATTCCAAATTTATTAAAAAGAAAATACTAAAATTTAGCTCTGGGGACCTCCTATTTCTCTTCATCATCTTTGAGATGTTTCTACACTTTGAGTGGGGTCCATTTGTGGTAAATCCAATTGATATCACATATGATTTGGAAAGATACACCCATGTCTGTAGAGGGTCTCACAGCTGACAATGAATATCAGAGCAAAAACCAAACCACAAGGAGGAAGAAGAAACTACCTGCTGCAGTGCCTAGAGACCTGATTGTATGGAGGCACAAATCTGGAGTAGAGTAATAAAAAACAAAATCTGCCGAACTGAAAGTTTCCAAGAGCCCATTAGCCTCTATAATTGGAACAACCAGGATCTCTTCCTGAAGCTGACCAACTCTCTAAACTAAGTAATCAGGGGAAAAGAGCCTTGGTAGGAGAGGTGACCAAGAATACAATGGTCAATCTGGCTGAGCTCCAAAGATCCTGAGTGCAGATGGTCAACCATCACTGCATTCCACCCCTCTATGCTTTATGGCAGTGGCCAAAAAAAGACAAATGAAAGTTTGCAAAAAAATCACCTAAAGGACTCTCAGACTGTGTAAAACAAGATTCTCTGGTCTGATGAAACCAAGATGAAACTTTTTGGCTTCAGTTCTAAATGTCATGTTTGGCGGAAACAAGGCATTGTCCAATACTATTCCTAAAGTGAAGCTTGGTGTTGGCAGCATTTTGCTGTGGGGATGTTTTTCAGCGGCTGGGAAAGGGAGATGGGTCATAGTTAAGGGAAAGCTGAATGGAGCAACGGATCCATTATGCAGGAGTCCAGTCCTGCATAACAAAAACCAGGATGGATCCGTTATGATGCTATAGACTTCCATTATGATGGAAAGCAAAACTGAATTTCTTTTAAAGGCTTCCATTTTGCATTCCATCATAATATAAGTCTTTGGGTAGCATAACGGATCTGTCCTAGTTTTCGTTATGCAGGACTGGACTCCTGCATAATGGATCCGTTATGCTGCCCATAGACTTGTATTATCAAGGATCAAAACAGAATGCCTCTTAAAGGCTTCCGTTTTGACTTCCGTCTTATGAATTCCACTATTTTCTGTTATAACCATGTTATAACGGAAAGCCATAACGGAATACATAACACTGATATGAACCTACCCTAAAGGGTCTAAATTCTTATGTCAATGCAATATTTTAATTTTTCCTTTTCAATAAATTAGAAAACACTTCTAATATTCTGTTTTCACTTTGTCACTATGGGGTACTGAGTGCAAAATGACAGGGAAAAAATTGAACTTTTTCTATTTTAGCACAAGGTTGCAACATAACAAAATGTGAAAAACTTGAAAGATTCTGAAGACCTTCTAAATGGACTGTATCTTCAGTATTGGTGTAATTATAATGACCGAATGAATAAAGTTATTTTGTCACTTATATGACAATGCCATAAAAACAAAACCGAAAAACAAATAGGGAATTGCTGTGTTTTTGCCTGCCTTAAATCCTACCTAAAAATACCACTTATACAGCAAAACGCATGACGACAAAATACAGAAAATTCTGACTTTTTAACAGAAAATTGCATCTTTAAAGGATTTGCCAGCGTAACTGTTGGAAAAAAATAAAATACTCAACTGCTCCCTGCCTCTCTATTCCAGCTCCCTGGTTCCCTTTAGGCCTTTTTCAGACGGGCGTTGCAGGAAAATGTGCGGGTGCGTTGCGGGAACACCCGCGATTTTTCTGCGCAAGTGCAAAACATTGTAATGCGTTTTGCACTCGCGTGAGAAAAATCGCGCGTGTTTGGTACCCAAACCCGAACTTCTTCACAGAAGTTCAGGCTTGGGATCGTGTTCTGTAGATTGTATTATTTTCCCTTATAGCATGGTTATAAAAGGAAAATAATAGCATAATGAATACAGAATGCATAGTAAAATAACGCTGGAGGGGTTAAAAATAAATACAAAATAATTTAACTCACCTTAGTCCACTTGCTCGCGCAGCCGGCATCTCCTTCTGTCTTCATCTTAGCTTTGTGTAGCAACAGGACCTGTGGTGACGTCACTCCGGTCATCACATGATCCATCACCATGGTAAAAGATCATGTGATGACTGTGATGTCACCACAGGTCCTTTTCCTGCACACAGCTAAGATCAAGACAGAAGAGATGCCGGGCTGCGCGAGCAAGTGGATTAAGGTGAGTTAAATTATTATATAGTTTTTTTAACCCCTCCAGTGCTATTTTACTATGCATTCTGTATTCAGAATGCTATTATTTTTCCTTCTAACCATGTTATACGGGAAAATAGTAATGATCGGGTCTCCACCCCGATCGTCTCCTAACAACCGTGCGTGAAAATCGCACCGCATCCGCACTTGCTTGCGGATGCTTGCGATTTTCACACAACCCCATTCACTTCTATGGTGCCTGCGTTGCGTGAAAAACTGACAAAGAGGAGCATGCTGCGATTTTCACGCAGCGCACAAGTGATGCGTGAAAATCACCACTCATGTGAACAGACCCATAGAAATGAATGGGTCAGGATTCAGTGCGGGCGCAATGTGTTCACTTCACGCATTGCACCCGTGCGGAATACTCGCCCGTGTTAAAGGGGCCTTAGATTTCCAGTCCTTGTCAGTAAACTTCCATATGGATGAGCTCACACGTGCAGAAGTAACTATTGACTGTCTTCAGTGGTGACATGTCACAAACCCGCATGTCATGTCATGTGCCACTTGGCTCCAGCGGCCCATGTGACACCGTCCCTCTGGAAGAATGTAGCAGTGGAGATCAAGTGAGGTTTTTTTTTCACAGGTATAGCAACATAAGATTGAAATTTAAAAAAGTAGAAAAATAATCTGGTCAGGTCCTTTAATTACCAAACTAGG
Organism: Bufo gargarizans; assembly: GCF_014858855.1. Taxonomy (NCBI): domain Eukaryota; kingdom Metazoa; phylum Chordata; class Amphibia; order Anura; family Bufonidae; genus Bufo; species Bufo gargarizans. Next base: position 436,469,933 of record NC_058080.1, read on the forward strand.
CTGCATCCTTAAAGGGTTAACAATTTATTACATTAAATGGATTTTATTACAGAGTTTGATACATTAACTCTCAATGAGCAGCAACCGTTGCTGCTTTTGAGACATCCCAGGAGCAAGGCAACTGGGCAATCTCTTTAATATTATTTAAAAATTATTTCTTTCTGGGTAGCATTACAGTGGTAAGGTGCAAGTCCAATAATGAGCAATTTTCAGTAGGAAATCCAACAGTGGGGATTATCTATAACTCCAGGGAAAATGTAAGCCATACCACCTACTGTAGTCTGTTGACAGGCTATAAAATGATAGCTGACAGAAAAAACACATTTATGGGTCAAGTGAAATCACTTTTAATATTAAGGTATAGCCCCAAGAAATTGTGAGTCACGAAGAAGAAATATATTAATAGCTATAGACTGTTTTATGACAGCCTATAGTCAAGAGTCTATTTGCAGACAACAGGATGCCATTTAAAGCAGAATATACAGATTTGCACGCAATTACTGAGCAACAGATTACCTCCCCACATTACACATGACACTATATTACTGAATTGCTGTTTCAGCCATTCCTTTATATAGGCTGTGACAAAGTGCACGGTAGAGGTGTGGCGGGGGTGGGGGTGTATTTCACCCGGTGGCTCAGTTTAGCCTGGTGAAATAACTAAAATCCAGAAATAGTGCTGCTTCAGCGAGGCATAGCTTGCTGGAAATTGTTTTGCTTAAAGTTGTATGGGCTGGATTTCTTTGGACTTGAAAACAGGTTGGTAGTGGGAGTTTCTCAGTCCACACCCCTAGTCCACTACAGATATAACCTCTAGCCGAGGAGATCATAGGTGAGGTCAGCTGGGCTATAATCAAGGAGGGATAAGACAACCCTTTGTGTATGACTGGGAGGGGAAGTGACCCTACAGAAAGGCTTGGAGCTTGAGATGCTGTGGATAACCTATGACTAGAGTGAGTCATGGAAAACTACTGTGTATTAGTTAGAGGCCAGACGGGCAGGTGTTTATTTCATTTTGATGAGTATGTTTGTGTGGGTGCTGAAGTGCCACAATAAAGCACCAGTTTGGACATTAAATCCGGTTGTCTGCGAAGAAGTCTGTGACTGCGACCCCCTGAGAGAGAGCGATCCCTTAAAAGGTTTACCAAATAGATATACTGATGTGTCCTTCATTACCCTTCTATCAATTTATCCTGAGATGTTTGACGTCAGATAACCATCTTTAGAAACAAAAAACAAACCATGACTTTGAAGCACTCGCCATAGTGGGGAGGGGGGCTTAGCTAAATGTTTATGTGCATTCAATGGGGTTAGAGGAGAAAGCTGCTGTCAGATACATATAGTGGTTACTTGGATTGGGCAAAAATATTTATTTCTCCCAAACTTTCCATCTCTTGACATCACCTATCAGAGGGGAGTCAATAGCTTCCCACAAATATTAGACTACTTGCCGAAACTGTAGCTGTTGGAGGGTTCAGCAAACAATACAATAATGGGTATGGGGGCTTTAAGTTTTGCTAATGTGGCACAATATTGTATTGAATTTGTTTCATACGAAAGTGTAATCCTTCAAATTCTATCTAGGATAAAAATGGACACATCTGTATTTGCTTATGTGTACATAACTGTAAACTACAAGCAGAAGACTTTGCTTGAAGTCCAATATGTGATAGTATGCTTTTTTATTTTTCATAAAAAAAATTAAGTATTGCTATTCCTAATATCGCATATTTCTCATTATTATTTCATTAGCTGCTTTACTTTATATGATGAATTCTAGACCAGTATTCTTTCAGTACCCTGTTAGTAGAGCCAGGAGGAGAGCAAGAGATTGTTACGGTCACTTGGTTTTATACCTATGACTAATGTGCCATTCTCCATATTCTTTTAGGCATCAAGATAATTCATTCTCAGGAGGTTAATAACTACAATGAATTTAATTGTTGAATGAAGTGTGATTATTGCTTCACACATTTCATTTGATGCAGGCCACATATAAAATGTGCACCGATGCCCCTCTAACGTGTGCCATAATCCAGTTTTCAATTAGCGACACAGGTATCTACTGTTTTCCAGAACCTCTTATGACTCATTAAGAGAACTATCTCTGGCAAGCGCAATAGATCTATATAAACCATACATTTACTTAAAAGATCAAGCCTGGTGTGTTGAGAGGATCATATTCTACAGTAATTGAGACTTCCTACGATTCACAAACTTGCTACATGCGATAGTCTATCACATAAAATCCTAATAAAATACATTTAAGTTTGTGAATTTTTTTTGAAAAGTTCAAAGGGTATGAATACTTTTTCAAGACCTCTCATACCTTTCCATATGCCTAAATTAATGTTTGTAGTAACAGTGATGTCATTAGGTCTGGACATCAGAAGAATATGTCTTGGCTCTATCGATTGGTACTCTAGCAATACACGTTAGATAAATGTTGGCTGAACCTGCTGATTTAAGTAGGAGCAGCCAACTTTTTAATATGTGTGGGCTTGTCCTGACTCTCTCTTGGTGACATGTTGGGGGAAATATGTATCACAGAGTTGGAACATGGCTGATACTTTTAATAACAAGGGAGATAAGCTACCATATGTGGTGTCTAGTAAAAGCTTATTTCAGTCTCCAAATTATGAAAACATGCACGCTCAGCTGAGGAGTCTGAGGTATTTTTTCTTTACACTCGCAATAATCTAGTGGGAAAAGTCAGGAAAGCTAATAAAACCAAGGCTGGTACAGCGCAGTGCTTACATGTACTGTACGGTTCTTTACCCCTGCTCTATGTACTATATTATTCATTACTTGTACAACAGTATACTGTATGTACTGTATTTCTATCCACCTGTTTTTAAAATACTTTACTGCCGCCTACGTGTACCTATGATGTATGGACTGTACCGGTCTAAACCTGTGGCAAATGGACTGTCCTCCTCTACACTAGTGTTGATCACGAATATTCTAATTGCAAATTTTTATTGCGAATATCGGCACTTCGAGAATTCGCAAAGATCTATAATATTAGGCAAAAAATTTGGGATATATCGCAAATACGAATATTGCCTATACTGCTCACCACTACTCTGTACGTGTGCTATCATTACGAAACTGTCTACTAGTATTACATGTACTGCACAGCTTTTTATCTGTACTATAGTGATGGGCGGGAATATTCAAATTGCTAATTTTAATCGCGAATATCGCCACTTTGAGAATTTGCAAATATTTAGAATATAGTAATATATTAGTAATTTTCTAATATTCCATTTTTTTTTCCATCTGAACCTATGATCCCTCCCAGCTTCTTGCTTATGGACCAATGAGAAGGCGGCAATATCTTTGTCTGAGCTTAGTAACATCCCTAGCAACCAATAGGAAAGTTGCTTACCCCTTACTGTATAAGAACCTCCCCAGCAGCCATTGTATGCAGTACTTTGCAGATCTGAGAGAGAGAGCAGTGTTATTGCTGTGCTATCTGTTTTCCTGTGTCATTACATTAGATAGTTAGTTAGTTAGTTAGCTTATATATATATATATATATATATATATACAGTACAGACCAAAAGTTTGGACACACCTTCTCATTCAAAGAGTTTTCTTTATTTTCATGACTATGAAAATTGTAGATTCACACTGAAGGCATCAAAACTATGAATTAACACATGTGGAATTATATACATAACAAAAAAGTGTGAAACAACTGAAAATATGTCATATTCTAGGTTCTTCAAAGTAGCCACCTTTTGCTTTGATTACTGTCTACCTCTTGAAGATCATCAAGAGAATGCCAAGAGTGTGCAAAGCAGTAACCAAAGCAAAAGGTGGCTACTTTGAAGAACCTAGAATATGACATATTTTCTGTTGTTTCACACTTTTGTGTTATGTATATAATTCCACATGTGTTAATTTGTAGTTTTGATGCCTTCAGTGTGAATCTACAATTTTAAAAATAAAGGTGTGTCCAAGCTTTTGGTCTGTACTGTATATATATATATATATATATATATATATATTACAGATAGTAAGTGGGAGATAGTCAGTGTAGGTTAGATAGTGATATAGTGTAGCTGATAGGTTCTGCTGTCCATACATTTATGCTACATTCATAGTGCTTTATGTTTGCATGTATGTATGCTACATACATACATAAATACACAGTGCTGTGATGTTACAAGTTCACAGCAATACTTAGTGCACTATTCACTAATATGTAGTCAGACTTGTTAAAATGTGAAGTTGCATGTATTGCGCCAAAACATTTGCATCGTTAGTGCCGATTTCGCAATCACAAATATATTGGAGCACTCTATCTGCATATAAAACTAATATACAGTCTTGATCAAAAGTTTAAGACCCCTTGAAAAATGGCTAAAAATCATATTCAGCATGGCTGGATCTTAACAAGGTTCCAAGTAGAGCTTCAACATGCAACAAGAAGAAATGGGAGTGAGACAAAAAAATTTTGAGCATTCAATTTAATGAAAACAATGAACAAACTGAAACAGGCAGTTTTTCAGCTGATCAAAATTTTAGAACCACACCTCCCAAAAAAAACTACCCCCCCAAAAAAAAGAAATCCAACTTCCAAACATGAACTCAGTAATGAGTAGCTCCACCGTTATTGTTGATCACTTCAAAAATGTGTTTCGGTATGCTTGATGCAAGCGTTTCCATGAGGTGAGTGGGAACAGTTCTCCAAGTGGTTAAGACGGCCGCACGAAGGCCATCTACTGTTCGGAATTGTTGTCCATTTTTTGTAAACTTCCCTTTCCATCCATCCCCAAAAGTTCTCAATTGGATTTAGATCAGGGGAACACGCAGGCAGGGCCGGTGCAAGGATTTTTGCTGCCCTAGGCAAGATAAAAATAAAGCCCCCCCCCCCCTTATCAGATCCGGAATTGCGGACCCGGATCTGCAATTCCGATCCTGAAAAAAATAGTACATGTCCTATTCTTGTCCCCAATAGCGGACAAGAATAGGCATATTCTCTTAGTGACGGCAATGTGCGGTCCGCAAAATGCGGAACGCACATTGCTGCTGTCCGTGTTTTGTGGATCTGCAAAACACACACGGATGTGTGAATGGACCCTAAATGTGAGGTAAATTAGTTTCCAATGTAGTATTAATAACCAAACAATTAAATAATAAACATATTGCATTGTCTACTTACCACCAGGACAATAAGATGATCTGTTCTCTGGCTGCAGTCTGGCTCTTGGTCTGGCTCTGCGGACTCCCTTGTCACTCTCTCCCCCCTCCCTTGTCACTCTCTCCCCCCCCCTCCCTTGTCACTCTCTTTCCCCCCCTCCCTTGTCACTCTCTTCTCCCTCCCTCCCTTGTCACTCTCTTCTCCCTCCCTCCCTTGTCACTCTCATTCTACCCCCCCTTCCTTGTCACTCTCTTCTCCCCCCCTCCCTTGTCACTCTCTTCTCCCCCCCTCCCTTGTCACTCTCTTCTCCCCCTCCCTTGTCACTCTCTTCCCCCCCTCCCTTGTCACTCTCTCCTCCCTCCCTTGTCACTCTCTTCTCTCTCCCTCCCTTGTCACTCTCTTCTCCCCCCTTGTCACTCTCATTCTACTCCCCCCCTTGTCACTCTCATTCTACTCCCCCCTCCCTTGTCACTCTCATTCTACCCCCCCGTCACTCTCATTCTACTCCCCCACCCCGTCACTCTCATTCTACTCCCCCTTGTCACCTCTAATGTAGCGTGGCCGAGCTCTGTCCGGTCCGCGGTACAGGAGCTTTTGTTTCCTGTACCCGGCCGGACCAACAGGAAGTGCTCACTTAGTGTGCACTTCCTTTCAGTCCGGCCGGGTACAGAAAACAAATGCTCCTGTACCCCGGACCGAACAGAGCTCGGCCACGCTACATTAACAACACAGCAGTCAGCAGGCGCAGGCAGGCTGCGCAGCACTGAGCCGGCCGCTCAGGAGGCGCAGCATGAGGGGCGCCGCCGGCCGGCCGCCCGAACCTACATAACCAATTTATATTTTTTTTACCTCAACGGGCACCCCCTGCTAAATGGCGCCCTAGGCGACTGCCTAAGTTGCCTTACTGGTTGCGCCGGCCCTGCACGCAGGATGGGCCAAAAGAGTGATGTTATTCTCCTGGAAGAAGTCCCTTGTCCTGTGTACTGTAGCGTTGTCCTGTTGAAAAACCCAATTCGTTACCACACAGACGAGGGCCCTCAGTCATGAGGAATGCTCTCTGCAACATCTGGACATAGCCAGCGGCCGCTTGACGCCCCTGCACTTCCTGAAGCTTCATTGTTTCGCTGGTTTCCTACCACCAAGGAGGTGCAATATTTGCTATGTAAAATGGTAACAGTGGTAATAATGACTTTCCTTCTATTTGACTTCAATGCTAGTGTCATTGGCACCTACGTGCTGCTGAGGCAATTATCTGTATATAGACTCCCATGGTCTCAAATGCCTGACACAAGTACACAGTAGATTACAGTCACACGAAAGATATCTCAGGCCTACTGAGGGTTTAGGTCTGTGAAGTCTGTAAAGACACACAATGAACCCTTGAATGGCTGGAACAGCATTTTTATTTTTAAATCAAATTAGCACTGACCAGTGGAGCATTCCTGGCAACCATGCCACACATGCTCACTATTGCTTTGGCCAACATGAATGCACAGTGTAGACAGGGATGGTCTTTTCCTTTATGAAGGGACATTATAAACATATATATTTGTATTATTAGGATGGGAAAAGCTACTGTCAAAAAAAGTAAAGTAACATGTAGCAAGTACACAGTGAAGCAGAATAACATTATGTAACATCGCATAGATGGGCAGAAGAGGAAGGACCCCTCTGAACTCTTCCAGGATTGAGGTCTCACTTTAGCAATATTGTAAATTCAAAATACAATGAACATTGTATAGAGTTTTTATAATTTGAGGGAGCACTATAATAGCATGATGTTCAACTCATTTATTTTTTCTTTATTCTGGACAACATATTTCACTTATTTCTTACAATATGGTGGTCAACAACTGAAATTAAGTCTTAATATCTAGTATTGAGGCTAATAAGTGTACAATATATGGCAGATGATTATCTTTTACAGTCACTGAAAAGAACTGGGAAATGGACTGCAAAGGATTTTTTTTTCATACTAAAGCACTTTGAATAATCTAATTTTATTGTGGAGCAGAAAAGTAAACTTTACCCTGACATAATGCATAAAAAAAAAAAAAATCACATTCTATATTTTATCAAAGAACATTGTCCACAGGATTAAACATCCACTGGACAATGTTCTTTGATAAAATATGTACAGAACATATAATTACATTTCCATTAACACTAATGCTAGTTATTTCTACTTGAAGTAGTGCATAAAGCCCATTAGCTATGATGTAGGGACATCATAATCATTTTAATATTTAATATTTGCTGATTACAAGAAAAATACAGATTGGGTTGTGTCACGGTGGGTAGTGGGGAAACCCCCCACCATACAATATAAAGGGGATAAGGGTAGCAGCTAGACCAGGCTGCCAAGAAAAGGGAGTTGGTCACCTCCTATAGCATCCCTAAATCTGGCCCTGTTCTCCTAACTGTATGAGCCAACCCTAAAGTTAGGAGGGCCCATGCACTGGAAACCTCAGAACCCTGAAATCCCTGAATATCCCTGAGGTTAGGAGACAGTAACAAGAGACAACAAGGTTCATCCAAGACACGGATTAACCAGAGTCTCACAGGCCTAGCTGCAGGGAAAAGTGGACGACTGAATACAGTAACAGAGTAAGAACACCAGAAACACACTTACCTGCCGCAGCCACCATGACTGGAACCCGTGCATAAGTACAGGTGCCCACACACCAAATAGCACACCGTACAAACACCACACACCGGAATCCGGCACACCTGATACTGCCTGGGCCCCATACAGCAAGGTGCATGGCAGCCCCAGGCAGCACTGCATCAAGACTTATGGTTCACCCCTCCTGGAAACCAGCCCCCTTCCGGAGGAATCAACATACCGGGTGACGAATAGCATACATGCAGGAACCAACACCAACAGCTCAGACATGTAACAGCCAACAAAACGCTTCACACACCCAGAACATAAACCCACACCACACATACAACAAGTGAGGGTAAATGTACATGGAGGGTACATAAGGTAGGACAACTTATGTTCCACTAGGTGGCCCTCAAGGACTGGGCAGAAACACCAAGGCAAGGAGCAAAATTCCAACACCAAGCAAGGCTGTAGTAAAACTGCACCCAGCCAGCAAGCCACAGGTATATATCAAGCCCGCGGCCACTCCCAGGAAACACCTAAATCCCCACTAGCAAGAAGATTAACCCCTAGCTCACCAAACAGCAGGGAGGCAAAGCTTAAAGGGGAAGTGCACATGCAAACTGCCAACAACATGTTGCCACCGACAACCAGTTTGCATGGCAACCGCATCATTGTCAAGCACAAATATGACCGTGACAGGTTGCTTAACTACTCGCATATTGTCACACGACTTTATATGTTGTTATGGTAGGCCATTAACGTCAACCTGATGAATAGAAGCATTAGGTTACATTATGATCCTCCATCGCCCTGTGGCACTACAGATTGCTGTGACCATGCTGTTATTAGACAGCTGCAGTCACCGTGAAGATCCTAGAGACCAGCCAAAGTAGTCTTCTGGTTTATGATCACTGTGACAGGCTGTCACAGCAATCCACTGTGATTGCTTCTGTCTTCTAAGATTGTCTTGATGTGGAAGAGACCTCTGCTGAATATAAAGTGACCTGTGATCATGCTGTCATTGTGAAATAACCCCTACATGCCCTAACTGTGCAGGAGAGGGTTAATCAAAAAGTAAGATAAAAAAAATTACAAAGTAAAAAAGTTTGTTTTCAAAATAGTGTAGCAGACTATATATATACACACACACGTACATATTTTTGTCTCCTTTTCCGGCCACAAAAAAAATAAAATAAGTATAGTTATTAGTTTGAGCTATAGTATAGTAGCTTTTGTCTATGTAAAAAATACAAATGTACACACATTTTTCCATTTTCTTTCATAAAAAAAATGTTACAAAATGTAAGCGATATTTAGTAAAGCATTTTTTTGAGTTTTTGGTACATAAAATATAGAAAAACACTTTTTTTCATTTATAAAAAAAAAATAAAGCTTAAAATGTCCAGTTTAAATTAGTACTTTTTAGAAATTTGTATACTTAATTAGCTGTTTATAGCACCAAGGGGCAGGGCTAGCTCCGCTAAGTACCACTTCACCTTGACCTTAGGCCTTAGCCACTCTCTCTCTGGCACTGATTGAAAGGGCCAGGCATCATCACTGTTACAATGTCTAGAACCTTGGTTTTTGTGTGGCTGAATCCCAGCATATTTGTCAGATAACAGCTGGATCTCTGCTGGACCCCGTTATAGTCAACGGGAGACGGGCATCGCAGAAACATCCATCAGTGCCAGATCCAGAGAGCTCAACCAGGGTTTTCTTTGCTGGAACAGCCTACTAGAACTAATAGCTTTGATGTGAAAGATCCAAACTGGACAGACGACCTTCTGCTAAAAAAAAAGAAATTTCTATGACTGCCAGAAATCAAAATTAGTATTCAGTATTTGGCTGCAGTGTTATATTGTCAGCCACACAGGGAATGATCACATGTAGTGTTTGCATTTCTTCTATATTTTTGCTTTCATAGAAGTTCTGGTAATGCTGCCAAAAATGGCGTCCCTTTTCTTTAAAATATATTGGTAAATCTCTTGGGAATCAGTGAATTAATTATCACACAGTTTATATCTATGATCCATGATTCTTATTTTAAAAGTCACATAAATGGATTTTACTTATTTTTTTAGGGTTCATATTCATACATATGACTGTATTATGGATTGCTATTGGAAAGATCTGCAGTTATGGCGCCCATATTTTAATATGGGCCCATACTATATCCCTAACAGGGGTGGATTGACCATACACGTTACAGGGAAATTTCTCAGTGGCCCAATGCCCAGAGGACCACCCATGCTCTTCTGATGGCCACAAGCCAGGTACATAATGATCTGATGCTTAGTGGGCACAAGTGCCCTCCTGAACTCAGCTGTATTACCGTTCTCAGTGATACAGTGGAATAATGTGGCGAAGGCAGCAGTATCTTGTGTTGCACTTTGGTATCTGGTTCTGCTGGGGCAATATTTTGTGCTGCACTAAGGTATTGCAGGCCCTGCCTACTTCTGTTGTCCCTGTCTACTTAGGTTGCCCCATCTTCTGTCAATTTGGAAACGCCTACAGCATGTGGCCACTTTATTTAATTTTTTTCCAGGGTCACTTTAAGTTCCCAATCTGCCCCTCAACCCTATGAAACATCTATTTTGTTTGGAGGTCTACAGAAGCTTCCAAAAAAATGAATGGCCCATAGCCAGCCGGAAGTAAACAGTGCCAGGACTGAAAGATGGAGAGAGACAGCATGGAGGACTGGAGCAGCGTTAATCTTGTTAACTTGTTAAAAAATAATTTTTAACAGAAATGTAGCCCTTGTATGCTCTTTTTTGGTGTTTCATGCCTTTCTCTTTTCTAGATTTTCTAGATTAGACAATAGGAAGGCCTAATCTGCATGCTTTCACCTTTGAATAACATTTATACAGTAAGCAATTAGCAGTTGGATCTTTTGTCTGTTTGTTCTATTTGTACATATTATATCTTATGCATGCATTTTATAGCTAGAACCACTGTTAATTTGATGGATGCTCAGCAATTCCTGCTCTTAACAGATTTAATGTAATAATCAAATTCCATTATCTGGGAGTGGGGAAGAAACTTTATAGTGTTTGTACAAAGATGAATATTGCGTACAGTAAATGTTTATTGAAACAACATACTGTATATGTGTTAGCAATTACTGAGACTTCTATTTCCATTAACAAATGCTAGTCATTTTTCCTAATGGTACTGGTAGTCTTTTTTTTTTCATGGCATTTTTGTATTATTAGTTTGTAACAGTGATTTCTATAGTGAACTACAGAAGCTGATTTTTAAGTTATAATCTGGAAGTAAACCTCTACTTCTAAATGTGTCATCTCCATTACCCAGGGACATTTTGGGGAAGGAAGATGTAATATTGAAGACTGGGGACACCAATGCCAAAAGATGTTTGAATGCAGCATCTTATCTCAAAGCACCAGTCATATATGCAGCAGTGCTGAGCTTTTTATTAGAGATAATACACAATAATAATTTGGGATTTGTAGTTTTCTATTAAAGTGCAATCAAATCTAAGGCTAATTCAGCACACTCGTGTTTGGTGATGATCCGTTCAGATAATACAAATCATTTGTACTATCTTTAACAAAGCCAAGACGGATCAGTTTTCTATTGTGCCAGATTGTGTCATAGAAAACGGATCCGTCCCCATTGACTTACATTGTGTGTCAGAACGGATCCGTTTGGCTCAGTTTTGTCAGATGGTCACCAAAACGCTGTAAAGCGGAATGGAGACGGAACGGAGGCAAACTGAGGCAAACTGATGCATTCTGAGTGGATCCTTTTCCCTTCAGAATACATTAGGGCAAAACTGATCTGTTTTAGACCGCTTGTGAGAGCCCTGAACGGATCTCACAAATAGAAAGCCAAAACGCTAGTATGAAAGTAGCCTTAGTTACACAATGTATGGACACGTTCTCTATGTATATTAACAGTTTGCACACTTAAAGTAGTCCTGCTTTGTAACATTCATACAGAATCAATCTGAATCCTACAGAAAAAACATGGCATTGAATGCCATATTATAAAGCTATTCTATCCTAGAAGTATTGGTTTTAACTAGAACACAGCTTTGGATGAAGCATTGAGCTAAGTCCGTAGTTTGGAGCCACAGAGATATTATCTGGCAACCTATATCCTTCGGCACACGCCTATTCAGCCATACAAAGAATTATCATTAGCAAATTTTTATGTTCATTTGTAAGCATATGACAGTAATATACCCATTGATATTACTAAGGTGTACTATTTATGTGTAGTCAATGTATTGCTTAGTTCACCTTTAATTGCACACTTAATGCCGGTTAAGTTTCTGTTGAAGTAACTAGTAAATAGGGTAATTTCACTCATTTCCTAACAATTCTCCAATATAGAAATCTAATACAAACACTTGGTAACCATGAAGTGCTTTATTTTATTGATTATTATTTGTAGAATTGCATTTAGGTATAAATGTTCACTAAACCATAGCAACTAATCAGTAATTAGCAACATTGGTTTCTATGGTTCATTGCAGATGAACACCTAAATGTAATGTTAGTAGATGAATTCCGTTGTCTGAATTACGCAAAGCAAATTAAGGTAAATTGACAATTGGTTACTAGGGCTTTATTTCTTGGTTTAATCTATAAGCAGTATTACAAATGATCAACTCAAAAACCCTAGCCATTCTAGCAAGCTTTATACTGAATGAATGTAAAGGAGGTTGAACAAACGTAGGCCTCATGCACATGGCCATTGTTCTGGTCCGCATCCAAGCCGCAGTTTCTTTGCCTCGGGTGCGGACCCATTCACTTCAATGTTCTGTTGCTCCATTCCGTGGCCCCGCAAAAAAAAAAATAACATGTCTAATTCTTGTCCGTTTTGCGGACAAGAATAGGCATTTCTACAATGGAACGGTTGTGTGCATGAGGCCTTAGACTATTTTTTTGCAGTAGCCTTTTCCGGCAGGCTGTTCTGGTGGGGGAACAGCCTGCAGGATCCATCCTACCGCTAGTCCACTATGCCGCTGGAAGTCCACTCTGGCACTATTCACTATAATGGGGGTGGCCCGGAGGTCCGGCAGCAGCACGACAAACATGCCTAGAGGCGGCCGGAATAAGAGTACAACATGCTGCATTTTTTGCCCGGTGCCTCTAGCCATCAACTACAGGGATATTTCCATTTTTAGAGATGAGCGAAAGTTTGCAAATTTTGATTCAGCTGCTTTGCCAATATAAAAAAAAAATTATAATAATTGCTTCATAACAAGTTAATTTGTCACTAAGCACATTTCTTTGTAAGTAGTGTACCTCTCAGATGCTGGGTTCATAGCTAATCGCAGCATCTGATAGGAATAATAAAGTATAACATAAAAATAATAAAAAAAATACTAATAATAATATTTACCTGATCCATTTACTCGCGAGGGGCCGGCAACATTTCAGGTTGTTTCAGGTTAAATTGTTTGTTGCAAATCAAATTTATCCTGAAATTCGGATCTAAGTCCACTTCATGGACTTAAATTCACTCATCACTAATCATTTTTTCAAACCAATTGTGCTATTTTTAAAGGACACAGAGGGATTCAGGCATACAGAAGTATATTACGAGCATATTTTTGCCCTTTAGTAATTTACCTTCACTGCCTTATATATTGGTGGCCAGCTGATAGCAAAGAGTCCAGATGCAACTTTCAAGTGCCCCTTGCTTCCATCTTCCATCTATATTATGTCTGCATACTATAATATCTTTAGACTCCAGAGTCCAAGACATCATGTGTGAGGATCCAGCTACAATATATGCTTTGATGTTAGCATCAATACCAAGGGTATATTCATGTGAAAAATCCTGTGCATAATACAGTATCAGCAAAGTTAATGAGATTTGACCTTTGGTGTAGATTTTGAAATCTATAGCATGTGCTGATTTTCACTTCAGATTCATCCTTTACAATGCAAAGACTGAGATGTGTGGCAAATCCACATAAAAATCCTCAACAAATTCCACGGGTAACAAATGCTGATTTGGTGCAGATATAGTATGGAAACACAGCAAAATTCTCACAAAACCTGTGCTGAAAATTTGCATAAACTACACTGCCGTGTGTATGTAGACTAAAATGGATATTCAAATTATATATATTTATGGACTATTCTGTGTCTGCCAGAAACTTTTGAGCGCTGATATGTAGCCACGGTTCCATGGAAGTCATTGGATGCAATGCACAGACTTCAGATGGAGTGAGTTGTCACATTTGAGACGCTTTTGATGAGGTGTACAAGCTAAAAATCGGGATAGAGCACAACACAAAAATACAAGTGAGACTTTTTGTTCCTCCAGGGTTTAATATAAAATTCTCATGTGAATCCCTAAGTTACAAAGTAATATTGACTATCTCATTGGTCAAAAAGTTGTACATCTTTTTAATCCATAAGCTTCCCAACATGTTGACATAGTATGTTGACATGGCCATGGGTTTAAGTCATCACAAGAGCATGGGATTTTTTCGCCCCACTCATGCTTATGACATACATGTATTCCTTAGGTAATCTGGTGTCATGCTATCCACTATACCAGATTATCTTCTTCTACTAGAGTGTATGAATTCATCCTAGAACATGTATAGCATCAAGGGATGAGTTTGTTCTAGACAAAAATAGACAGAAACATACATACATTAGCTCTATAACATAGCTGCCTAGCTTCAGGCGTTTTTTCCATATTAAAGAGAAAATCCCTAAAAACATGCTGCAAATAAATAAAAAAAAAGAACCAAAAACAAAAGGAAACAATACTAAAAAAAGCAGTACTTGAAGGGCATTTCATAATATCCTATTGACCTATGTATAATGATGCCAACAAAAAAGACTGGCTTTTTATAAATGTATTGTGGAACTACCCTAAGTGTTCTACTCATAGTAGTATTAGAGTATCTGTGAAAGTACATTTAATCAAGACCTGAATGATAAAAGTGTACAAGAGATAATCTTGCCCATACTATTTCTTAATCTGTAGGATTTTCTGCATGATTCGGAAAAAAAAAAAAATTATAAAAAATCTTGAGAACATAGGAGCTCAGTTTTAATTCCATTTCAGCTGGTAAGCAGGAGAGGGGATGGGCTTAGCCAAGAAACGGGGCTAAACATTCTTTGTCTTTAACTGCAGAGCAGTGGAAGAAGTTTTTTTTTTTTTATACTTAGAATTTCCATACTCTAGACTCAGTACTGAACTGTACAGTTTTCTAAACATCCCATTTATGTCTAACTTTGGCCCTTGAGAAAGAGCAAGACAAAATAATAAAATTTAGTATTTGTCATTTTCCATAGTCCCAATTTTTAAACTTCTTATGAAAATTATTTTTTAAATTGTAAAAAATAATCTAAACATAATTTGTTGTTACGTCATTAATCTAGGTTATATATTGATTTATTAAAAAGTCAATTGTCAACAGAATTATCTTGATTAATGCAACGATTGACCGTTTGTTGATCGGTTTTGGAAGATAACCTTAGTAAAAAATCAATACACCTCTGAGTATAAATTATGATAAAAAGATTTCTAATACTTGCATAATGGAAATTCTTTATCAAAAATGACATAATTTGACAAAATAATATAACTTTATCAATATAAAAACTGTATTTTATTGACTATAAGACTTACTTTGTTTGTCCCAAAAATGGGGCCAACAGTTCAGTGTGTCTTAGAGTGTGAAGATGGGGCAGATTAGACATGTACAGGTGCAGCTGAGCTAAACTTGATGGTTAACACGTTAAGAAAAGAATGGCACGAAAAAGATAACTAACTTTTCTATGAGCACGCTATACTTTTCTATATAACTTTCCTATGGATTTCAATTGCTTTTGTTACCAGATAACCAAGATAACACTATTATATGTGTTATCAGAGACAATTTCAGTTCAGCTACATCTGTAAGTGTGCAGCAGACAGGGAATACACATCACAGGTGCTACATAATGACAGCACACACAGAGTAGGTAGAGACTGCAGGGGGGTTTCAGTGTTCAATACCTTATATTGCCCTGATCTCAGCCCCCAGTGCTCGCACAATGCCTTATGCATCACTTCATCAAGGAGAAGAGGAGTCCAGTGGAGCACCCTGTGTATGTGTCTGATCCCTTTAGTGGACAATTCTGAGTGCATCTTGGAGATCATGAAGGTTTTCCTTAGCTGCTCTGCCAGGATGTGTCTCTGAGTGCTTCATAGTACACAACTGTACCAGCTACCTCAGGTACCTCTAGAAAGAAACTGACTCATAACAGTGGGTCATCCACTGATCCCCAAAACAGTGTGTTATTCTCACATCCCCATAACAGTGTGTCAGCCATAGAATCCCCCATAACAGTGTGTCATCCACAGAATCCCCCATAATAGTGTGTCATCCACAGATCCCCCATAACTGTGTGTCATCCACAGAATCCCTCATAACAGTGTGTCATCCACAGAGCCCCCATAACAGTGTGTCATCCACAGATGCCAGTGTATCATCCACACATCTCCCTCATAACAGTGTGTCATACATAGATGTCCAATCCTCATAGCAGTGTGTCTTCCTCAGATCTCCCACATGACTGTTTGTCTGTCACTTAGGAAGAGTGCAGCCTTGAACTCCATCTAAACCACTGTCCCTACCTACTTGCAAAATCCACCGACATCCACCCTAAACAGCATCCCTGACTTAACTAAGTGCTGGGGCCTAACCAAGGGAAACTAGCAACCAGGGGTGCACCTAGCCTTTCTGCTGCCTGAGGAAAAAATTGAAACGCGCTCCTCCCTCCCCAATGCCAATTTCTTAACCTAACCCCTTTCATTTAGCCCATGGCCTTTCAACTGTCCCTCTCTTGCCCCTACCTGGTGCTGCCTGTGCCTCACATGGCCTCATTGGTGGTGCACTCCTGCTAGCAACCATTGAGAAATTAACCAAACGCAAGTCAGATAAGCCAAGGTCTAACACAGAAGATCACGTCAGATAACAAGTCACAAAAGGATGTAGTCATAAAACCAAGCCAGAGTCAAATAGCCAGATAGACAAAACAGATACAATACCAGAAAATACAGTCTGGAACATACAGTATGTGAAAGTTGGTGTGAAAGTCTTAAGAAATTAATTAATTAATTAATTAATTAAGAAGAGATTTGTGCAAAAAACAGCAGTCATATGACTATGTCAACAGAAAAAAATAAAATAAACATGGCCTTTGAAATGCAGAGATGAAAATGAAAAGTAACTCTGTCTCCTTAAAGGGGTTTTGCCACTTCTTCAAATAGCATTTATTATGCAGAGAAAGTTTCCATGGTTACGACCACCCTGCAGTCCAGCAGCATGGCCGTGCTTGTAAACTATAGAAAAAGTACCAGCTTACGTGAGCTATCATGGTTCCGGCCACCAGAGAGGTTGGCATTTTTTCATATAGTGTGCAAACACGAGCACCACTGCTGGATTGCAGGTTGGTCGTAACCATGGAAACAGGCAGTGTATAATGTAATGGAAAAGTGAACCAAGACAGCAAAGGAAGCAATATGGACAATCACAATACATTATTAAGTGGTTTGTATTAACTTTCACTACATGAGAAATGCCATTTGCTGAAGCGAGATAGCCCTTTAAGACCGCCTCCAGTCAACCAGTGACTGAGAGCTATGTACATGCAGTACAAACCAAAAGTTTGGACACACCTTCTCATTCAAAGAGTTTTCTTTATTTTCATGACTATGAAAATTGTAGATTCACACTGAAGGCATCAAAACTATAAATTAACACATGTGGAATTATATACATAACAAAAAAGTGTGAAACAACTGAAAATATGTCATATTCTAGGTTCTTCAAAGTAGCCACCTTTTGCTTTGATTACTGCTTTGCACACTCTTGGCATTCTCTTGTTGAGCTTTAAGAGGTAGTCACCTGAAATGGTTTTCACTTCACAGGTGTGCCCTGTCAGGTTAAATAAGTGGGATTCCTTATGGGGTTGGGACCATCAGTTGCGTTGTGGAGAAGTCAGGTGGATACACAGCTGATAGTCCTACTGAATAGACTGTTAGAATTTGTATTATGGCAAGAAAAAAGCAGCGTAAAGTAAAGAAAAACGAGTGGCCATCATTACTTTAAGAAGTGAAGGTCAGTCAGTTCGGAAAATTGGGAAAACTTTGAAAGTGTCCCCAAGTGCTACCATCAAGCGCTACAAAGAAACTGGCTCACATGCGGACCGCCCCAGGAAAGGAAGACCAAGAGTCCCCTCTGCTGCGGAGGATAAGTTCATCCGAGTCACCAGCCTCAGAAATCGCAGGTTAACAGCAGCTCAGATTAGAAACCAGGTCAATGCCACACAGAGTTCTAGCAGCAGACACATCTCTAGAACAACTGTTAAGAGGAGACTGTGTGAATCAGGCCTTCATGGCAGAATATCTGCTAGGAAACCACTGCTAAGAACGGGCAACAAGCAGAAGAGACTTGTTTGGGCTAAAGAACACAAGGAATGGACATTAGACCAGTGGAAATCTGTGCTTTGGTCTGATGAGTCCAAATTTTAGATCTTTGGTTCCAACCACCGTGTCTTTATGTGACGCAGAAAAGGTGAACAGATGGACTCTACATGCCTGGTCCCCACTGTGAAGCATGGAGGAGGAGGTGTGATGGTGTGGGGGTGCTTTGCTGGTGACACTGGTCGGGATTTATTCAAGATTGAAGGCATACTGAACCTGCATGGCTATCACAGCATCTTGCAGCGGCATGCTATTCCATCCAGTTTGCGTTTAGTTGGACCATCATTTAGTTTTCAACAGGACAATGACCCCAAACACACCTCCAGGCTGTGTAAGGGCTATTTGACCATGAAGAAGAGTGATGGGGTGCTGCGCCAGATGACCTGGCCTCCACAGTCACTGGACCTGAACCCAATCGAGATGGTTTGGGGTGAGCTGGACCACAGAGTGAAGGCAAAAGGGCCAACAAGTGCTAAGCATCTCTGGGAACTCCTTCAAGACTGTTGGAAGACCATTTCAGGTGACTACCTCTTGAAGCTCATCAAGAGAATGCCAAGAGTGTGCAAAGCAGTAATCAAAGCAAAAGGTGGCTACTTTGAAGAACCTAGAATATGACATATTTTCAGTTGTTTTACACTTTTTTGTTATGTATATAATTCCACATGTGTTAATTCATAGTTTTGATGCCTTCAGTGTGAATCTACAATTTTCATAGTCATGAAAATAAAGAAAACTTTTTGAATGAGAAGGTGTGTCCAAACTTTTGGTCTGTCCAAGATGTTCTCCACCTTGATTGATTTTGTGGATGGTCTGCCGATCG
The DNA here is from genome assembly GCF_014858855.1 of Bufo gargarizans. Taxonomy (NCBI): domain Eukaryota; kingdom Metazoa; phylum Chordata; class Amphibia; order Anura; family Bufonidae; genus Bufo; species Bufo gargarizans. The sequence goes on from NC_058080.1 coordinate 436,488,983, forward strand.
TCCTGGGAGGCGATATTAACTTCCCCTGGACGTGTCCCTGGATGCCTCCTCTGGTATGTCCTCTATCTCCCCTGGGGTGACCCGTAGCTTCAAAAGACATCTCTGATCCCTAAAACTGATAGACGTATGGCGCATTTTATTCCCTACCACGAAAAACGACACATTCTTTTCTGCATCTCACAACACATATCACCGCCTGGACTATATATTTATCTCCCACTCCCTTACCCCTTACTCGACTCTTGCCCAGTCGCAGGGATTGAACCTGCATTATTTTCAGACCACTCCATTACATGGGTGGCCCTTAACATTGGTGACCCCTCCAGGTTATTCGGTTCCTGGAAACTCAATGATAACATACTTAGAGATCCTGTCTGAGCTGCTGACATACGATCCGCCCTCACCGACTTTGCCTTAAACCACGAATCCGACCCTTCTAGTCCGACTATTCAGTGGGAAGCCCTGAAGTGTGTGATTAGAGGCAGATTCATCCTACACGCTTCCAGACTTAAGAAAATTAGAGCTGGGGAAGTTAAATCATTATTGATGAAACTAGCGGACCTGGAGCAGAAACATAAAGGGTCACTTTCAAATGAGGCTTTCCAGGAGCTCTGTGAGACTCGCACAGCTCTCAGGAAAATAATCGATCAAAAGTATCTGGGCGCTAGAGATAGGTTACAAAAACTCTTCTATGGTCATGGTGATAAAAGTGGCAGACTGTTGGCGAGAATGTTGCGGCCCAAATCAAACGCTTCTTATGTCCCTTCCCTAAATCGCAGGTTGGGGGAACGAATACACGCGACAGGGGACATACTCCAAGAGTTCCGCTCCTATTATCAGAAACTGTATAATATTAGGGGGAAGTTCGCGGATTTACACTTGGAAGCTAAATCTAAAAAGATCAAGGACTATATGTCCGCCTTGCTTGGCCCTACATTATCCGCTGAACAGAGGGAGGAATTAGAAGGTGAGATAAACGGAAATGGAGATCCATAAAACAATTAAGGGTTTGATGGTCGGTAAAAGCCCAGGACCAGACGGCTTTACGCCTCGCTTTTACAAGAACTTTCTGGACGAGATCTCATCCCCCTTTGCTAGAATGTGTAATTCCTTGGCAGATGGCTCGTCTTTCCCTCCCCAGGCTTTGATGGCTCACATATGTGTTATTCCGAAACTGGGGAAAGACCCGCTAGCATGTAGCAATTATCGCCCTATTTCTCTGATCAACGTAGACGTGAAGATCTACGCAAAAATATTAGCAGATAGAATGAAGCCGCTCATACCATCTCTGATTCATGTGGATCAGGCGGGATTTTGTCCCGGGGAGGGAAACACTTTACAACACCATTCATACCATGGCCATCATTGACCATGCTAGCGAGAGGGGATCTCTTCTGTGTCTTTTGTCGGTTGACGCAGAGAAGGCGTTCGATCGAGTAGATTGGTCCTTTCTATCTGAATCCCTAAAAGCATTCAGTTTCGGCCCTGGCATGATTGATAGAATTCTGGCATTGTACCGTGACCCTAGCGCCCAGGTCCGAGTCAACGGATCATTATCGACTCCCTTCTGTATCCATAATGGCACCAGACAAGGGTGTCCACTTTCCCCTCTGCTATACATTATGGTTATGGAATTTCTTGCCAGAGCTTTAAGGGCCAATGACTCCATCAGGGTCCTACGCACGGGTGATTTGGAGTCGAAGATTGCCATCTATGCAGATGACCTCCTTGTCTACTGCACGGATCCGCTGGTCAGCTTCCCTAACATTCTGAAGGAATTCTCGACCTTTGGTGACCTCAGCAACTTTAAATTGAACCTCCACAAGTCTGAGGTCCTTACTATTACTTTGCCCCAGGAATTGGCAAATAGTTTACAGTCCTCTTTTCCCTTTCATTGGGCTCACGGCCACATAGCTTATTTAGGTATGGCTATCCCCTCTTATTTAGCTAGTCTCTTCTCCTTAAATTTTATTTTTATTACTGAGGAGGTACGTACGGATTTGAAGGCCTGGAGGGGGTTGCCATTGTCTTGGTTTGGTAGGATACATACACTTAAAATGAATATTCTCCCTTGTATCTTATACCTTTTTCGCACCATCCCAATACCCCTCCCGAACACCTTTTTTAGGACTATGAGGTCTATGTTCCTTAAATTTATCTTGGCAGGATCTTCCCCTAGGATGGGGATGAGATTTTTGGTGCTCAGCAGGTCAAGGGGAGGCGCGGGGGTTCCGGATTTACCAAATTACCATAAAGCAGCAATCCTTTCATACATATTGGATTAGTTCCACAACGGGCAATCTAAAAGATGGGTCCAGTTCGAGAAACAGGTAGTGGGATACCCAACCCAAAATCTACTCTGGATTTCTAAATCGAAGAGGCCCTCGCGACTCCCCCTTACTGACCTTGGGTATCCTGAAAATCTGGGATAGAATAGCAATACCATTAGGTCTCACTCAGTCCCCCAGCCCTATGAACCCCCTTCTCAACAATCCTGAGTTCCCTTTGGAATGGGTTTTATGTCATTTCTGGGTTTGGTCCTCGCAGACAATCCTACTGTATCTATGGTTCTGGTGAGGGGTTCCCTTCAGCCGCTTTCCTCCTTTTCGGGGGGGGGGGGACATCTAAAGGGGCATTGCTTAAGTACATCAGCTTAAGAGACTTCTTGTCCTCCTTAGGCCCCAATAACACTCTATCTAGAGACCTTTCCCCCTTTGAGGCGCTGTGCACCCAAACATCCCCCTCCACACATTTAGTGTCTCTGGTCTACGGGCTACTCCGGGGGAAAGATGATACCATCTCTGACTTACCCTTTGTAAGGGCTTGGGAAAGAGAATTAGGGAAATCTTTCCCTGTGGACCTATGGGAGAAGGCATGCGAGTTATCTCATAAGTCATCCATAAGCTGCAGTCTCCAGGAGAAGAATTTTAAGATTATGTCCAGATGGTACAGGACCCCGGTCCTGCTGCACTTTTTCTTTCCTTCCTGCCCTAGCTCTTGCTGGAGATGTGGTAGTGAGGAGGGCAACATGTCCCATATCTGGTGGTTCTGCAGCAAAATTACTCCTTTCTGGGAAGCTATTCATGATCTGTATGACATGGTTAGTGGTAACCCCATCACTCTTCTTCACGGTCAAATAGCCCTTACACAGCCTGGAGGTGTGTTTGGGGTCATTGTCCTGTTGAAAAATAAATGATGGTCCAACTAAACGCAAACGCCTGGTTATCCCTATATTCTGGAAATCCACATCCGCTCCTCTCCCTAGAGACTGGCTTATCACTTTTGAAAAAATCTACAGAATGGAGGAGCTCTGGGCGGAGGACATGGGTGACTCCACTAAGTTTTAAAAAATTTGGACTCCTTGGATCCTTTTCAAGGGATCTCCTGATTTTATCACGTGGCTGAATAGAGATGTCGCCAGTCCCTAGGGAGACTGCACCTTCCATTCTCTTTTGCATTAATAGTTGCGCCTAAGTTAGGGAGTATTCCACCTGTGTTCCATACGTCTTATTGGGAATTATTCTACATAGTCTCTTATACCTCTACTTGTATTGTCAGGGATTCCCCTCCTCCTTCCCCTTCTTCCCCTGTGTGGTCCTGTCTTTGTTTGTTTTGTTTTGTTGTGTAGTTTAAGTTGGAGCTTTCTATACCTCTCCACCCGTATCTGGGATTATGAGATACCTCTACAATGGAAGCTGGGATCACGAGCTATATTTCCACATCTATGTCTCTAAAATGTATTTGCTTACATTAAATGTGATCACCTGAATGTACACTACCATTGTACACAGCCTCGACTTGGAATCGGCTGTTTCTCATTGTATTGTGCTTATATTGGCTCTTACTAATAAAAGTATTTGAACAACAAACTTTTGGTCTGTTCTGTATGTATACACGCATCATGCACGCAAACTTATTTTTGGTTAGCATTTTCTACGGCTCAAATGCAGACCCATTCATTTCTATGGGGGCTGCATCCATTTATCATGTAGAGAAAGTTAATACAAAGCACTTACTAATGTATTGTGATTATCCATATTGCTTATTTTGCTGACTGGATTCATTTTTCCATCACATTATACATTGCTCGTTTTCATGGTTACAACCACCCTGTAATCCAGAAGTGGTGGCCATGTTTGCATACTATAAGAAAAAATGCCAGCCCCTTTTTTTCTATAGTGAACAAGTACGGCCATGCTTCTGGACTGCAGGGTGGTCCTAGCCATGGACACTTTCTCTGCATAATAAATGTTATTTGCTGAAGTGGCAAAATGCCTTTAAGTATCAAACTAGGCCACATCCGTAACAGGCCAATAAATGAGAGCACCTACTGGCTGTCCGTGCATGAGAAAGGCAAATCCAATAAATCCAATAAATCCAATAAAATATTTCTATTCATTCAGTTATAAGATTTGTGTTATAATTTATGCCAGTTTCTGAGGTGAATTAGAGTAGTAATGGCAGGGCAATAGAGTTGAGCGAACACCTGGATGTTCGGGTTCGAGAAGTTCGGCCGAACATCCCGGAAATGTTCGGGTTCGGGATCCGAACCCGATCCGAACTTCGTCCCGAACCCGAACCCCATTGAAGTCAATGGGGACCCGAACTTTTCGGCACTAAAAAGGCTGTAAAACAGCCCAGGAAAGAGCTAGAGGGCTGCAAAAGGCAGCAACATGTAGGTAAATCCCCTGCAAACAAATGTGGATAGGGAAATTAATTAAAATAAAAATTAAATAAATAAAAATTAACCAAAATCAATTGGAGAGAGGTTCCATAGCAGAGAATCTGGCTTCCCGTCACCCACCACTGGAACAGTCCATTCTCAGATATTTAGGCCCCGGCACCCAGGCAGAGGAGAGAGGTCCCGTAACAGAGAATCTGTCTTCATGTCAGCAGAGAATTAGTCTGCATGTCATAGCAGAGAATGAGGCTTCACGTCAGCCACCACTGCAACAGTCCATTGGCATATATTTAGGCCCAGCACCCAGGCAGAGGAGGGAGGTCCCGTAACAGAGAATCTGTCTTCATGTCAGCAGAGAATTAGTCTGCATGTCATAGCAGAGAATGAGGCTTCACGTCAGCCACCACTGCAACAGTCCATTGGCATATATTTAGGCCCAGCACACACACAGGCAGAGGAGAGAGGTCCCGTAACAGAGAATCTGGCTTCATGTCAGCAGAGAATCAGTCTGCATGTCATAGCAGAGAATGAGGCTTCACGTCAGCCACCACTGCAACAGTCCATTGGCATATATTTAGGCCCAGCACACACACAGGCAGAGGAGAGAGGTCCCGTAACAGAGAATCTGTCTTCATGTCAGCAGAGAATCAGTCTGCATGTCATAGCAGAGAATGAGGCTTCACGTCAGCCACCACTGCAACAGTCCATTGGCATATATTTAGGCCTAGCACACAGGCAGAGCAGAGAGGTCCCGTAACAGACAATCTGGCTTCATGACAGCAGAGAATCAGTCTGCATGTCATAGCAGAGAATGAGGCTTCACGTCACCCACCACTGCAACAGTCCATTGGCATATATTTAGGCCTAGCACACAGGCAGAGCAGAGAGGTCCCGTAACAGACAATCTGGCTTCATGACAGCAGAGAATCAGTCTGCATGTCATAGCAGAGAATGAGGCTTCACGTCACCCACCACTGCCACAGTCCATTGGCATATATTTAGGCCTAGCACACAGGCAGAGCAGAGAGGTCCCGTAACAGACGATCTGGCTTCATGTCAGCAGAGAATCAGTCTGCATGTCATAGCAGAGAATGAGGCTTCACGTCAGCCACCACTGCAACAGTCCATTGGCATATATTTAGGCCTAGCACACAGGCAGAGGAGAGAGGTCCCGTAACAGACAATCTGGCTTCATGTCAGCAGAGAATCAGTCTGCATGTCATAGCAGAGAATGAGGCTTCACGTCACCCACCACTGCAACAGTCCATTGGCCTAGCACACAGGCAGAGCAGAGAGGTCCCGTAACAGACAATCTGGCTTCATGACAGCAGAGAATCAGTCTGCATGTCATAGCAGAGAATGAGGCTTCACGTCACCCACCACTGCAACAGTCCATTGGCATATATTTAGGCCTAGCACACAGGCAGAGCAGAGAGGTCCCGTAACAGACAATCTGGCTTCATGTCAGCAGAGAATCAGTCTGCATGTCATAGCAGAGAATCAGGCTTCACGTCAGCCACCACTGCAACAGTCCATTGTCATAAATTTAGGCCCAGCACCCAGGCAGAGGAGAGAGGTCCCGTAACAGACAATCTGGCTTCATGTCAGCAGAGAATTAGTCTGCATGTCATAGCAGAGAATCAGGCTTCATGTCAGCCACCACTGCAACAGTCCATTGGCATATATTTAGGCCTAGCACACAGGCAGAGGAGAGGTTCATTCAACTTTGGGTAGCCTCGCAATATAATGGTAAAATGAAAATAAAAATAGGATTGAATGAGGAAGTGCCCTGGAGTCCAATAATATATGGTTATGGGGAGGTAGTTAATGTCTAATCTGGACAAGGGACGGACAGGCCCTGTGGGATCCATGCCTGGTTCATTTTTATGAACGTCAGCTTGTCCACATTGGCTGTAGACAGGCGGCTGCGTTTGTCTGTAATGACGCCCCCTGCCGTGCTGAATACACGTTCAGACAAAACGCTGGCTGCCGGGCAGGCCAGCACCTCCAAGGCATAAAAGGCTAGCTCTGGCCACGTGGACAATTTAGAGACCCAGAAGTTGAATGGGGCCGAACCATCAGTCAGTACGTGGAGGGGTGTGCACACGTACTGTTCCACCATGTAAGTGAAATGTTGCCTCCTGCTAACACGTTGCGTATCAGGTGGTGGTGCAGTTAGCTGTGGCGTGTTGACAAAAGTTTTCCACATCTCTGCCATGCTAACCCTGCCCTCAGAGGAGCTGGCCGTGACACAGCTGCCTTGGCGACCTCTTGCTCCTCCTCTGCCTTGGCCTTGGGCTTCCACTTGTTCCCCTGTGACATTTGGGAATGCTCTCAGTAGCGCGTCTACCAACGTGCGCTTGTACTCGCGCATCTTCCTATCACGCTCCAGTGCAGGAAGTAAGGTGGGCACATTGTCTTTGTAGCGTGGATCCAGCAGGGTGGCAACCCAGTAGTCCGCACAGGTTAAAATGTGGGCAACTCTGCTGTCGTTGCGCAGGCACTGCAGCATGTAGTCGCTCATGTGTGCCAGGCTGCCCAGGGGTAAGGACAAGCTGTCCTCTGTGGGAGGCGTATCGTCATCGTCCTGCCTTTCCCCCCAGCCACGCACCAGTGATGGACCCGAGCTGCGTTGGGTGCCACCCCGCTGTGACCATGCTTCATCCTCATCCTCCTCCACCTCCTCCTCATCCTCGTCCTCCTCGTCCTCCAGTAGTGGGCCCTGGCTGGCCACATTTGTACCTGGCCTCTGCTGTTGCCAAAAACCTCCCTCTGAGTCACTTCGAAGAGACTGGCCTGAAAGTGCTAAAAATGACCCCTCTTCCTCCTCCTCCTCCTCCTCCTGGGCCACCTCCTCTTCCATCATCGCCCTAAGTGTTTTCTCAAGGAGACATAGAAGTGGTATTGTAACGCTGATAACGGTGTCATCGCCACTGGCCATGTTGGTGGAGTACTCGAAACAGCGCAACAGGGCACACAGGTCTCGCATGGAGGCCCAGTCATTGGTGGTGAAGTGGTGCTGTTCTGTAGTGCGACTGACCCGTGCGTGCTGCAGCTGAAACTCCACTATGGCCTGCTGCTGCTCGCACAGTCTGTCCAGCATGTGCAAGGTGGAGTTCCACCTGGTGGGCACGTCGCATATGAGGCGGTGAGCGGGAAGGCCGAAGTTACGCTGTAGCGCAGACAGGCGAGCAGCAGCAGGATGTGAACGCCGGAAGCGCGAACAGACGGCCCGCACTTTATGCAGCAGCTCTGACATGTCGGGGTAGTTGTGAATGAACTTCTGCACCACCAAATTCAGCACATGCGCCAAGCAAGGGATGTGCGTCAAATTGGCTAGTCCCAGAGCTGCAACGAGATTTCGCCCATTATCACACACCACCAGGCCGGGCTTGAGGCTCACCGGCAGCAACCACTCGTCGGTCTGTTGTTCAATACCCCGCCACAACTCCTGTGCGGTGTGGGGCCTGTCCCCCAAACATATGAGTTTCAGAATGGCCTGCTGACGTTTACCCCGGGCTGTGCTGAAGTTGGTGGTGAAGGTGTGTGGCTGACTGGATGAGCAGGTGGAAGAAGAGGAGGAGGAAGCCGAGAAGGAGGAGGTGGCAACAGGAGGCAAAGAATGTTGCCCTGCGATCCTTGGCGGCGGAAGGACGTGCGCCAAACAGCTCTCCGCCTGGGGCCCAGCTGCCACTACATTTACCCAGTGTGCAGTTAGGGAGATATAGCGTCCCTGGCCGTGCTTACTGGTCCACGTATCTGTGGTTAGGTGGACCTTGCTACAGATGGCGTTGCGCAGTGCACACTTGATTTTATCGGATACTTGGTTGTGCAGGGAAGGCACGGCTCTCTTGGAGAAGTAGTGCCGGCTGGGAACAACATACTGTGGGACAGCAAGCGACATGAGCTGTTTGAAGCTGTCTGTGTCCACCAGCCTAAATGACAGCATTTCATAGGCCAGTAGTTTAGAAATGCTGGCATTCAGGGCCAGGGATCGAGGGTGGCTAGGTGGGAATTTACGCTTTCTATCAAATGTTTGTGAGATGGAGAGCTGAACGCTGGCGTGTGACATGGTTGAGACGCTTGGTGACGGAGGTGGTGGTGGTGGTGTTGGTGGTACATCCCCTGTTTGCTGGGCGGCAGGTGCCAACGTTCCTCCAGAGGCGGAGGAAGAGGCCGAGGCGGCAGCAGCAGAATAGGCCGAGGCGGCAGCAGCAGAAGAGGTAGCAGGGGGAGCCTGAGTGACTTCCTTGGTTTTAAGGTGTTTACTCCACTGCAGTTCATGCTTTGCATGCAGGTGCCTGGTCATGCAGGTTGTGCTCAGGTTCAGAACGTTAATGCCTCGCTTCAGGCTCTGATGGCACAGCGTGCAAACCACTCGGGTCTTGTCGTCAGCACATTGTTTGAAGAAGTGCCATGCCAGGGAACTCCTTGAAGCTGCCTTTGGGGTGCTCGGTCCCAGATGGCGGCGGTCAGTAGCAGGCGGAGTCTCTTGGCGGCGGGTGTTCTGCTTTTGCCCACTGCTCCCTCTTTTGCTACGCTGTTGGCTCGGTCTCACCACTGCCTCTTCCTCCGAACTGTGAAAGTCAGTGGCACGACCTTCATTCCATGTGGGGTCTAGGACCTCATCGTCCCCTGCATCGTCTTCCACCCAGTCTTGATCCCTGACCTCCTGTTCAGTCTGCACACTGCAGAAAGACGCAGCAGTTGGCACCTGTGTTTCGTCATCATCAGAGACATGCTGAGGTGGTATTCCCATGTCCTCATCATCAGGAAACATAAGTGGTTGTGCGTCAGTGCATTCTATGTCTTTCACCGCTGGGGAAGGGCTAGGTGGATGCCCTTGGGAAACCCTGCCAGCGGAGTCTTCAAACAGCATAAGAGACTGCTGCATAACTTGAGGCTGAGACAGTTTCCCTGGTATGCATGGGGGTGATGTGACAGACTGATGGGGTTGGTTTTCAGGCGCCATCTGTGCGCTTTCTGCAGAAGACTGGGTGGGAGATAATGTGAACGTGCTGGATCCACTGTCGGCCACCCAATTGACTAATGCCTGTACCTGCTCAGGCCTTACCATCCTTAGAACGGCATTGGGCCCCACCATATATCGCTGTAAATTCTGGCGGCTACTGGGACCTGAGGTAGTTGGTACACTAGGACGTGTGGATGTGGCAGAACGGCCACGTCCTCTCCCAGCACCAGAGGGTCCACTAACACCACCACGACCATGTCCACGTCCGCGTCCCTTACTAGATGTTTTTCTCATTGTTATGGTTCACCACAACAACAAATATATTATTTGGCCCAATGTATTGTATTCAAATTCAGCGGGATATAAATTTGAGGCCTAGTATTTAGGCGCTGGGTGACCGGTATGGATTTAGTGACAGAATTAGACTTGGAAATGCACAGAAGCGTGTGTGTGTGAAGTTATTCTGAATGACCCAATGTGCACCTTGAATATTATATACCCTTTTAGGGATAGATTTCAAATAGCTCTGATATAGCAGAAACCACTAAATTATGAAATTGCTAAATTGGGAATTGTATTTCAACCCAGAACAAAAAATGTGCTTTGACGGACACTAAATAACTTTCCCAGCCACAACAGGACAGCGTTAACGAGAGATTTAGCAGGATATAAATTTGAGGCCTAGTATTTAGGCGCTGGGTGACCGGTATGGATTTAGTGACAGAATTAGACTTGGAAATGCACAGAAGCGTGTGTGTGTGAAGTTATTCTGAATGACCCAATGTGCACCTTGAATATTATATACCCTTTTAGGGATAGATTTCAAATAGCTCTGATATAGCAGAAACCACTAAATTATGAAATTGCTAAATTGGGAATTGTATTTCAACCCAGAACAAAAAATGTGCTTTGACGGACACTAAATAACTTTCCCAGCCACAACAGGACAGCGTTAACGAGAGATTTAGCAGGATATAAATTTGAGGCCTAGTATTTAGGCGCTGGGTGACCGGTATGGGTTTAGTGACAGAATTAGACTTAGAAATACACAGTAGCGGGTGTGTGTGAAGTTATTCTGAATGACCCAATGTGCACCTTGAATATTATATACCCTTTTAGGGATAGATTTCAAATAGCTCTGATATAGCAGAAACCACTAAATTATGAAATTGCTAAATTGGGAATTGTATTTCAACCCAGAACAAAAAATGTGCTTTGACGGACACTAAATAACTTTCCCAGCCACAACAGGACAGCGTTAACGAGAGATTTAGCAGGATATAAATTTGAGGCCTAGTATTTAGGCGCTGGGTGACAGGTATGGGTTTAGTGACAGAATTAGACTTGGAAATACACAGTAGCGGGTGTGTGTGAAGTTATTCTGAATGACCCAATGTGCACCTTGAATATTATATACCCTTTTAGGGATAGATTTCAAATAGCTCTGATATAGCAGAAACCACTAAATTATGAAATTGCTAAATTGGGAATTGTATTTCAACCCAGAACAAAAAATGTGCTTTGACGGACACTAAATAACTTTCCCAGCCACAACAGGACAGCGTTAACGAGAGATTTAGCAGGATATAAATTTGAGGCCTAGTATTTAGGCGCTGGGTGACAGGTATGGGTTTAGTGACAGAATTAGACTTAGAAATACACAGTAGCGGGTGTGTGTGAAGTTATTCTGAATGACCCAATGTGCACCTTGAATATTATATACCCTTTTAGGGATAGATTTCAAATAGCTCTGATATAGCAGAAACCACTAAATTATGAAATTGCTAAATTGGGAATTGTATTTCAACCCAGAACAAAAAATGTGCTTTGACGGACACTAAATAACTTTCCCAGCCACAACAGGACAGCGTTAACGAGAGATTTAGCAGGATATAAATTTGAGGCCTAGTATTTAGGCGCTGGGTGACAGGTATGGGTTTAGTGACAGAATTAGACTTAGAAATACACAGTAGCGGGTGTGTGTGAAGTTATTCTGAATGACCCAATGTGCACCTTGAATATTATATACCCTTTTAGGGATAGATTTCAAATAGCTCTGATATAGCAGAAACCACTAAATTATGAAATTGCTAAATTGGGAATTGTATTTCAACCCAGAACAAAAAATGTGCTTTGACGGACACTAAATAACTTTCCCAGCCACAACAGGACAGCGTTAACGAGAGATTTAGCAGGATATAAATTTGAGGCCTAGTATTTAGGCGCTGGGTGACAGGTATGGGTTTAGTGACAGAATTAGACTTAGAAATACACAGTAGCGGGTGTGTGTGAAGTTATTCTGAATGACCCAATGTGCACCTTGAATATTATATACCCTTTTAGGGATAGATTTCAAATAGCTCTGATATAGCAGAAACCACTAAATTATGAAATTGCTAAATTGGGAATTGTATTTCAACCCAGAACAAAAAATGTGCTTTGACGGACACTAAATAACTTTCCCAGCCACAACAGGACAGCGTTAACGAGAGATTTAGCAGGATATAAATTTGAGGCCTAGTATTTAGGCGCTGGGTGACAGGTATGGGTTTAGTGACAGAATTAGACTTGGAAATGCACAGTAGCGGGTGTGTGAAGTTATTCTGAATGTCCCTATGTGCACCTTCAATATGATCTACCCTTTTAGGGATAGATTTCAAATAGCTCTGATATAGCAGAAACCACTAAATTATGAAATTGCTAAATTGGGAATTGTATTTCAACCCAGAACAAGAAATGTGCTTGAACGGACACTAAATAACTCGCCCAGCTACAGCACTAAGGACAGATTTAGCTGGATATAAATTTGAGGCCTAGTATTTAGGCGCTGGGTGACAGGTATGGGTTTAGTGACAGAATTAGACTTGGAAATGCACAGTAGCGGGTGTGTGAAGTTATTCTGAATGTCCCTATGTGCACCTTCAATATGATCTACCCTTTTAGGGATAGATTTCAAATAGCTCTGATATAGCAGAAACCACTAAATTATGAAATTGCTAAATTGGGAATTGTATTTCAACCCAGAACAAGAAATGTGCTTGAACGGACACTAAATAACTCGCCCAGCTACAGCACTAAGGACAGATTTAGCTGGATATAAATTTGAGGCCTAGTATTTAGGCGCTGGGTGACAGGTATGGGTTTAGTGACAGAATTAGACTTGGAAATACACAGTAGCGGGTGTGTGTGAAGTTATTCTGAATGACCCAATGTGCACCTTGAATATTATATACCCTTTTAGGGATAGATTTCAAATAGCTCTGATATAGCAGAAACCACTAAATTATGAAATTGCTAAATTGGGAATTGTATTTCAACCCAGAACAAGAAATGTGCTTGAACGGACACTAAATAACTCGCCCAGCTACAGCACTAAGGACAGATTTAGCTGGATATAAATTTGAGGCCTAGTATTTAGGCGCTGGGTGACAGGTATGGGTTTAGTGACAGAATTAGACTTGGAAATGCACAGTAGCGGGTGTGTGAAGTTATTCTGAATGTCCCTATGTGCACCTTCAATATGATCTACCCTTTTAGGGATAGATTTCAAATAGCTCTGATATAGCAGAAACCACTAAATTATGAAATTGCTAAATTGGGAATTGTATTTCAACCCAGAACAAGAAATGTGCTTGAACGGACACTAAATAACTCGCCCAGCTACAGCACTAACGACAGATTTAGCTGGATATGAATTTGAGGCCTAGTATTTAGGCGCTGGGTGACAGGTATGGGTTTAGTGACAGAATTAGACTTGGAAATGCACAGTAGCGGGTGTGTGAAGTTATTCTGAATGACCCTATGTGCACCTTGAATATTATATACCCTTTTAGGGATAGATTTCAAATAGCTCTGATACAGCAGAAACCACTAAATTTTTAAATTGCTAAATTGGGAATTGTATTTCAACCCAGAACAAAAAATGTGCTTTGACGGACACTAAATAACTTTCCCAGCCACAACAGGACAGCGGTAACGAGAGATTTAGCGGGATATAAATTTGAGGCCTAGTATTTAGGCGCTGGGTGACCGGTATGGATTTAGTGACAGAATTAGACTGGGATATGGCCAAAAAATAACCACACTATTGCTGGTTAAATGCACTTGGTGATGGGCGCAGCTTGCCCCTGATGTAGTATATGGCCAAAAAATGAACAGACTATTGCTGGTTAAATGCACTTGGTGTCACAGCTTGACCAACCACACTACTGAGGGTTAAATGCACTTGGTGACGGGCGCAGCTTGCCCCTGATGTAGTATATGGCCAAAAAATGAACAGACTATTGCTGGTTAAATGCACTTGGTGACGGGCGCAGCTTGCCCCTGATTTAGTATATGGCCAAAAAATGAACAGACTATTGCTGGTTAAATGCACTTGGTGTGATAGCTTGACCAACCACACTACTGAGGGTTAAATGCACTTGGTGACGGGCGCAGCTTGCCCCTGATGTAGTATATGGCCAAAAAATAAACAGACTATTGCTGGTTAAATGCACTTGGTGTGACAGCTTCACCCTGATGTAGGCTTTAGCCAAAAAACAAACGCACCATTGAGGGTTAAATGCACTTGGTGACAGGCGCAGCTTGCCCCTGATGTAGTATATGGCCAAAAAATAAACAGACTATTGCTGGTTAAATGCACTTGGTGTGACAGCTTCACCCTGATGTAGGCTTTAGCCAAAAAACAACCACACCATTGAGGGTTAAATGCACTTGGTGACAGGCGTAGCTTGCCCTTGATGTAGTATATGGCCAAAAAATAAACAGACTATTGCTGGTTAAATGCACTTGGTGTGACAGCTTCACCCTGATGTAGGCTTTAGCCAAAAAACAACCACACCATTGAGGGTTAAATGCACTTGGTCGCAGCTTGTGCTGGCGCACCACAAGACACAAAATGGCCGCCGATCACCCCAGAAAAATGTGACTGACAAACGGTCTGGGCAGCCTAAAAACAGTGAGCAATTGAGGATCAGCAGCTCAATGATCCACAGCTGCAGATCGATCAGTTAATCAAGTCCTTTGGAGGAGTTAATCTGCCTAATCTCGCCCTACTGTCGCAGCCGCAACCTCTCCCTACGCTAATCAGAGCAGAGTGACGGGCGGCGCTATGTGACTCCAGCTTAAATAGAGGCTGGGTCACATGGTGCTCTGGCCAATCACAGCCATGCCAATAGTAGGCATGGCTGTGATGGCCTCTTGGGGCAAGTAGTATGACGCTTGTTGATTGGCTGCTTTGCAGCCTTTCAAAAAGCGCCAAGAAAGCGTCACAAAAGCGCGAAGAAAGCGACGAACACCGAACCCGAACCCGGACTTTTACGAAAATGTCCGGGTTCGGGTCCGTGTCACGGACACCCCAAAATTCGGTACGAACCCGAACTATACAGTTCGAGTTCGCTCATCCCTACAGGGCAACAGACCCCACGTAAACTCTTGCTAAACCTCACCAACTATTTTAAAAATATTGTAAGAGTGGCATAAAATTGAAAAAAAAAAGTCTTAAATTCTACACAAACTGTTCCTTATGCAAGAAATAATAAAAATCTGGAAATCTAACCACAAAATCAATGTGCAAAATAAATTATTCTACTGTCTTCTCCACGTTCGCATCTTTCGTATTTCTATAATCTGCTTGTAGCTATAAACTCCAAGATGTTGATTCTATAGAGACCTCTGGAAGCCAGAAAGGCTTTTAACAAATGGAAGCACATAGGCATTTGTAGAAGAGTAGATGAAGGAATGGAAGGGAATTTCTCACAGGACACCAAGAGAGACCCCAGTGACTAATTTCTCACAATTTTTTTTAGATCAATAATCTTCAGTTCATTTTAAAAGGGCAGACTTGCTATATCCTTCCTGCGTCATTGTGAAGGATTTCTGTACCTGATGTTAGGGTATGTGGATTCTTATGAGTTTTATAGTACAGATTGTAGACATATGTATTAGTTAAAGTCCATGTTTGGCAAGTTCACTATGTAAGGCCTTTTCTAATATTTCCTGCTTGTTTTATGGAATCACTTTAAAATGTAAACGGTTGTGTAAATCAGACAGCTTCTTAGAGTTGTAGCCGGATAGAAAGGCTGCAGTAAAATAAAAGAGGTCAGTCATTCTGGTTAGCTGTAACTTAGCCTTGTGGACTGTGGAAATAACCACTTTCAAAATTTACGATTATGGAATTATTTTTGGAATAATGATTATATGGAATTAAAGGGGTTATCCAAAATCTAAAACATGACCCCATTGCCTCAGATTATACTTCCCCCTCCCCCTAGCACCCGTGTCGCTCCTGATCCTCGCACGGCCACCACTGTATCTCCCGATTGCACGGATTAAATCATCCGGCAACAGGAGGAGCAGCTAATAGCAGGCCACGACAGGGAGAATTGGGGGCATGGTTTAGACTTTGGATAACCCCTTTAAAGGATAACTATCATATGTTTTATATATTTGCTAGTTTATTAGGACTAGGCATGCATACCTGATTTAGTCTGTCAATGATTGTCAAAAGCTCTGTAATTGCCTTATAATAACAGCTTTCATTAATGTCCCCTGTCCCTTTCCACTGGTCCCTTAAAAATAGTGTTGCTATGACTTGTCTATCTTCCATTTTGCATAAACAGAAGACAGAGGGGCGGTCCTTTACACTGCATGCCTGGATTAGGCTTCAGAGTGAGGAGGTGTGTATCTCAGTAATCCAATCTGATTGTCTGGCAGGAAGCTGCTGGCTACAGCAAGTGTGTATGGGAAGTTAGGGAAAGCAGTTTTGGCCTCAGAGAATTGGCAGAGGAGCCATTTTGAGAAGGTCATCATATTGTAACAGCCATAACTAAGGGAAAAACTCAAGGAAAACAGTGGTATGTGAATAAACTAAAGATTGCTTTATGCATAATGCTGTAGCAGCGACATATGCTAAAATAGTTATATTTTTATGAAAACATGACAGTTACCCTTTAAACATGAATTTGAACATTTCTGTGTTTGTTTTTTTACTTAATTACACCTGTAAAAGAGTATTTTGATGTTAATAGAAAAAATTTCAACTGATTATCAGGACAGGTATTTTTTTTATGGCATGGGTGCCATTAAAAATTAGATTCAGCAGCTTTGCCAAAATTCAAATAATTCCAAATCACCTCAAAATAATTTTTCATTGTATGGAGCGGGTGCAATGGTGAGGAACAACGATTGTAAGTCGCCCCCCCCCTTCTTTCAACCTCTCAAAAGCCACATTCAATGCTGATCACAGCATCTCAGCCACACATTTAGGTGCTTAGGCTGTGAGCTGTGCACTGCGATTGGCCAGCGCTCCAGCCTAGGAGAAGGAGACGCCCACAGGACAAGGGCAGACACCGCCTACTATAACTTACAGAGCAAAGGTACCGGAGGGCATAACGGGAGAATGGAGCGGCACCCAGGGATAATAGTAAGTGCAGTGAGATCCCCGGGCGCCGCTCTACATGTCAGCATACTTAGTTCATATTGTTTTTACAAGTGAAAGGTCCTCTTTAAACTTCAGATCAAATTTCATGTTGGATGTTTCTATTCATTCAACACTAGTGATGACTCACATCATGGCTGTGCTGCGTTTTTGCAACATACCTGCATTCATGGTGCATTTCTTGCAGCAAAGGGAACACATGCAGCATACTTAAATTACCTAAAATGCTATGGGTGCAATTTTATGTTTAGTATTGTACTAATTTTGAGCATTGGTCTTTATTAAAAATATAAAGCCCTTTTTATCTGTACAGAGCTGAGATGCTCTATTAGCAACTTTTGGTTTTTCTCTCTTTTCCGTCAGTTGGGGAGCTGAGGGGCTTCTTATCTCTGCTTTCTGACCTTATAAACAGCCATCAAAGCTTAGTTCTAATCTTACTTACAAGAATGGTGCTTAAATAAGTGTTTATGACTAGGGATGAGCGAACCCGAACTGTATAGTTCGGGTTCACACCGAATTTTGGGGTGTCCGTGACACAGACCCGAACCCGGACATTTTCGTAAAAGTCCGGGTTCGGTGTTCGTTGCTTTCTTGGCGCTTTTTGAAAGGCTGCAAAGTAGCCAATCAACAAGCGTCATACTACTTGCCCCAAGAGGCCGTCACAGCCATGCCTACTATTGGCATGGCTGTGATTGGCCAGAGCACCATGTGACCCAGCCTCTATTTAAGCTGGAGTCACATAGCGCCGCCGTCACTCTGCTCTGATCAGCATAGGGAGAGGTTGCAGCTGCCACGTTAGGGCGA
Source organism: Bufo gargarizans (assembly GCF_014858855.1). Taxonomy (NCBI): domain Eukaryota; kingdom Metazoa; phylum Chordata; class Amphibia; order Anura; family Bufonidae; genus Bufo; species Bufo gargarizans. The sequence goes on from NC_058080.1 coordinate 436,506,878, forward strand.
GATTAGGCAGTGATTAACTCCTCCAAAAGACTTCATTCAGAGATTGATCTGCAGCTATGGATGATTGAACTGCTGCTATTGTATTGCTCACTGTTTTTAGGCTGCCCAGAGCGTTTTTCAGTCACTTTTTTCTGGGGTGATCGGCGGCCATTTTGTGTCTTGTGGTGTGCCAGCACAAGCTGCCACCAAGTGCATTTAACCCTCAATGGTGTGGTTGTTTTTTGCCTAAATACTACATCAGGGTGAAGCTGTCACACCAAGTGCATTTAACCAGCAATAGTCTGGTTATTTTTTGGCCATATACTACATCAGGGGCAAGCTGAGCCTGTCACCAAGTGCATTTAACCCTCAATGGTGTGGTTGTTTTTGGGCTAAATCCTACATCAGGGTCAAGCTGTCACACCAAGTGCATTTAACCAGCAATAGTCTGGTTATTTTTTGGCCATATACTACATCAGGGGCAAGCTGAGCCTGTCACCAAGTGCATTTAACCCTCAATGGTGTGGTTGTTTTTTGGCTAAATCCTACATCAGGGTCAAGCTGTCACACCAAGTGCATTTAACCAGCAATAGTCTGGTTATTTTTTGGCCATATACTACATCAGGGGCAAGCTGAGCCTGTCACCAAGTGCATTTAACCCTCAATGGTGTGGTTGTTTTTTGGCTAAATCCTACATCAGGGTCAAGCTGTCACACCAAGTGTATTTAACCAGCAATAGTCTGGTTATTTTTTGGCCATATACTACATCAGGGGCAAGCTGAGCCTGTCACCAAGTGCATTTAACTCTCAATGGTGTGGTTGTTTTTTGGCTAAATCCTACATCAGGGTGAAACTGTCACACCAAGTGCATTTAACCAGCAATAGTCTGTTTATTTTTTGGCCATATACTACATCAGGGGCAAGCTAAGCCTGTCACCAAGTTCATTTAACCCTCAATGGTGTGGTTGTTTTTTGGCTAAATCCTACATCAGGGTGAAGCTGTCACACCAAGTGCATTTAACCAGCAATAGTCTGGTTATTTTTTGGCCATATACTACATCAGGGGCAAGCTGAGCCTGTCACCAAGTGCATTTAACCCTCAATGGTGTGGTTGTTTTTTGGCTAAATCCTACATCAGGGTCAAGCTGTCACACCAAGTGCATTTAACCAGCAATAGTCTGGTTATTTTTTGGCCATATACTACATCAGGGGCAAGCTGAGCCTGTCACCAAGTGCATTTAACCCTCAATAGTGTGGTTGGTCAAGCTGTCACACCAAGTGCATTTAACCATCAATAGTGTGGTTATTTTTTGGCCATATCCCAGTCTAATTCTGTCAGTAAACCTATACCTGTCACCCAGCACCTAAATACTAGGCCTCAAATTTATATCCAGCTAAATCTGTTGTTACTGCTGTACTGTTGTGGCTGGTCAAGTTATTTAGTGTCCGTCAAAGCACATTTTTTGTTATGGGTTGAAATACAATACCCAATTTAGCAATTTCCTAATTTAGTGGTTTCTGCTGTATCAGAGCTATTTTAAATCTATCCCTAAAAGGGTATATAAGATTCAAGGTGCACATAGGGTAATTCTGAATAACTTCACACACACGCTACTGTGCATTTCCAAGTCTCATTCTGTCAGTAAACCTATACCTGTCACCCAGCGCCTAAATACTAAGCCTCAAATTTATATTCAGCTAAATCTGTGGTTACTGCTGTGCTTGTATTAGTGTAATACGGTACCTAAATAGATAGCCAGATAGTGTTAGGTGTCTGTAAAAAAAGGCCTGAATTTGATTTCAATACATTGGGCCAAATAATATTTTTGTTGTTGTGGTGAACAATAACAATGAGGAAAACATCTAGTAAGGGACGCGGACGTGGACATGGTCGTGGTGGTGTTAGTGGACCCTCTGGTGCTGGGAGAGGACGTGGCCGTTCTGCCACATCCACACATCCTAGTGTACCAACTACCTCAGGTCCCAGTAGCCGCCAGAATTTACAGCGATATATGGTGGGGCCCAATGCAGTTCTAAGGATGGTAAGGCCTGAGCAGGTACAGGCATTAGTCAATTGGGTGGCCGACAGTGGATCCAGCACGTTCGCATTATCTCCCACCCAGTCTTCTGCAGAAAGCGCACAGATGGCGCCTGAAAACCAACCCCATCAGTCTGTCACATCACCCCCATGCATATCAGAGAAACTGTCTGAGCCTCAAGTTATGCAGCAGTCTCTTATGCTGTTTGAAGTCTCTGCTGGCAGGGTTTCCCAAGGGCATCCACCTAGCCCTTCCCCAGCGGTGGAAGACATAGAATGCACTGACGCACAACCACTTATGTTTGCTGATGATAAAGACATGGGAATACCACCTCAGCACGTCTCTGATGATGACGAAACACAGGTGCCAACTGCTGCGTCTTTCTGCAGTGTGCAGACTGAACAGGAGGTCAGGGATCAAGACTGGGTGGAAGACGATGCAGGGGACGATGAGGTCCTAGACCCCACATGGAATGAAGGTCGTGCCACTGACTTTCACAGTTCGGAGGAAGAGGCAGTGGTGAGACCGAGCCAACAGCGTAGCAAAAGAGGGAGCAGTGGGCAAAAGCAGAACACCTGCCGCCAAGAGACTCCGCCTGCTACTGACCGCCACCATCTGGGACCGAGCACCCCAAAGGCAGCTTCAAGGAGTTCCCTGGCATGGCACTTCTTCAAACAATGTGCTGACGACAAGACCCGAGTGGTTTGCACGCTGTGCCATCAGAGCCTGAAGCGACGCATTAACGTTCTGAACCTTAGCACAACCTGCATGACCAGGCACCTGCATGCAAAGCATGAACTGCAGTGGAGTAAACACCTTAAAAACAAGGAAGTCACTCAGGCTCCCTCTGCTACCTCTTCTGCTGCTGCCACCTCGGCCTCTTCTGCTGCTGCCGCCTCGGCCTCTTCCTCCGCCTCTGGAGGAACGTTGGCACCTGCCGCCCAGCAAACAGGGGATGTACCACCAACACCACCACCTCCGTCACCAAGCATCTCAACCATGTCACACGGCAGCGTTCAGCTCTCCATCTCACAAACATTTGAGAGAAAGCGTAAATTCCCACCTAGCCACCCTCGATCCCTGGCCCTGAATGCCAGCATTTCTAAACTACTGGCCTATGAAATACTGTCATTTAGGCTGGTGGACACAGACAGCTTCAAACAGCTCATGTCGCTTGCTGTCCCACAGTATGTTGTTCCTAGCCGGCACTACTTCTCCAAGAGAGCCGTGCCTTCCCTGCACAACCAAGTATCCGATAAAATCAAGTGTGCACTGCGCAACGCCATCTGTAGCAAGGTCCACCTAACCACAGATACGTGGACCAGTAAGCACGGCCAGGGACGCTATATCTCCCTAACTGCACACTGGGTAAATGTAGTGGCAGCTGGGCCCCAGGCGGAGAGCTGTTTGGCGCACGTCCTTCCGCCGCCAAGGATCGCAGGGCAACATTCTTTGCCTCCTGTTGCCACCTCCTCCTACTCAGCTTCCTCCTCCTCTTCTTCCACCTGCTCATCCAGTCAGCCACACACCTTCACCACCAACTTCAGCACAGCCCGGGGTAAACGTCAGCAGGCCATTCTGAAACTCATATGTTTGGGGGACAGGCCCCACACCGCACAGGAGTTGTGGCGTGATATAGAACAACAGACCGACGAGTGGTTGCTGCTGGTGAGCCTCAAGCCCGGCCTGGTGGTGTGCGATAATGGGCGAAATCTCGTTGCAGCTCTGGGACTAGCCGGTTTGACGCACATCACTTGCCTGGCGCATGTGCTGAATTTGGTGGTGCAGAAGTTCATTCACAACTACCCCGACATGTCAGAGCTGCTGCATAAAGTGCAGGCCGTCTGTTCGCGCTTCCGGCGTTCACATCCTGCCGCTGCTCGCCTGTCTGTGCTACATCGTAACTTCGGCCTTCCCGCTCACCGCCTCATATGCGACGTGCCCACCAGGTGTAACTCCACCTTGCACATGCTGGACAGACTGTGCGAGCAGCAGCAGGCCATAGTGGAGTTTCAGCTGCAGCACGCACGGGTCAGTCGCACTGCGGAACAGCACCACTTCACCACCAATGACTGGGCCTCCATGCAAGACCTGTGTGCCCTGTACTCGAGTACTCCACCAACATGGCCTGTGGCAATGACGCCGTTATCAGCGTTACAATACCACTTCTATGTCTCCTTGAGAAAACACTTAGGGCGATGATGGAAGAGGAGGTGGCCCAGGAGGAGGTGGAGGAGGAGGAAGAGGGGTCATTTTTAGCACTTTCAGGCCAGTCTCTTCGAAGTGACTCAGAGGGAGGTTTTTTGCAACAGCAGAGGCCAGGTACAAATGTGGCCAGCCAGGGCCCACTACTGGAGGACGAGGAGGACGAGGATGAGGAGGAAGTGGAGGAGGATGAGGATGAAGCATGGTCACAGCGGGGTGGCACCCAACGCAGCTCGGGCCCATCACTGGTGTGTGGCCGGGGGGAAAGGCAGGACGATGACGATACGCCTCCCACAGAGGAGAGCTTGTCCTTACCCCTGGGCAGCCTGGCACACATGAGCGACTACATGCTGCAGTGCCTGCGCAACGACAGCAGAGTTGCCCACATTTTAACCTGTGCGGACTACTGGGTTGCCACCCTGCTGGATCCACGCTACAAAGACAATGTGCCCACCTTACTTCCTGCACTGGAGCGTGATAGGAAGATGCACGAGTACAAGCGCACGTTGGTAGACGCGCTACTGAGAGCATTCCCAAATGTCACAGGGGAACAAGTGGAAGCCCAAGGCCAAGGCAGAGGAGGAGCAAGAGGTCGCCAAGGCAGCTGTGTCACGGCCAGCTCCTCTGAGGGAAGGGTTAGCATGGCAGAGATGTGGAAAAGTTTTGTCAACACGCCACAGCTAACTGCACCACCACCTGATACGCAACGTGTTAGCAGGAGGCAACATTTCACTAACATGGTGGAACAGTACGTGTGCACACCCCTCCACGTACTGACTGATGGTTCGGCCCCATTCAACTTCTGGGTCTCTAAATTGTCCACGTGGCCAGAGCTAGCCTTTTATGCCTTGGAGGTGCTGGCCTGCCCGGCGGCCAGCGTTTTGTCTGAACGTGTATTCAGCACTGCAGGGGGCGTCATTACAGACAAACGCAGCCACCTGTCTACAGCTATAGTGGACAAGCTGACGTTCATAAAAATGAACCAGGCATGGATCCCACAGGACCTGTCCATCCCTTGTGCAGATTAGACATTAACTACCTCCCCTTAACCATATATTATTGTACTCCTGGGCACTTCCTCATTCAATCCTATTTTTATTTTCATTTTACCATTATATTGCGAGGCTACCCAAAGTTGAATGAACCTCTCCTTTGTCTGGGTGCCGGGGCCTAAATATATGCCAATGGACTGTTCCAATGTTGGGTGACGTGAAGCCTGATTCTCTGCTATGACATGCAGACTAATTCTCTGCTGACATGAAGCCAGATTCTCTGTTACGGGACCTCTCTCCTCTGCCTGGGTGCTGGGCCTAAATATATGACAATGGACTGTTGCAGTGGTGGCTGACGTGAAGCCTGATTCTCTGCTATGACATGCAGACTGATTCTCTGCTGACATGAAGCCAGATTCTCTGTTACGGGACCTCTCTGCTCTGCCTGGGTGCCGGGCCTAAATATATGACAATGGACTGTTGCAGTGGTGGCTGACGTGAAGCCTGATTCTCTGCTATGACATGCAGACTGATTCTCTGCTGACATGAAGCCAGATTCTCTGTTACGGGACCTCTCTCCTCTGCCTGGGTGCTGGGCCTAAATATATGACAATGGACTGTTGCAGTGGTGGCTGACGTGAAGCCTGATTCTCTGCTATGACATGCAGACTGATTCTCTGCTGACTCTCTGCTGACATGAAGCCAGATTCTCTGTTACGGGACCTCTCTCCTCTGCCTGGGTGCTGGGCCTAAATATATGACAATGGACTGTTGCAGTGGTGGCTGACGTGAAGCCTGATTCTCTGCTATGACATGCAGACTGATTCTCTGCTGACATGAAGACAGATTCTCTGTTACGGGACTTCTCTCCTCTGCCTGGGTGCCTGGGCCTAAATATATGCCAATGGACTGTTCCAATGTTGGGTGACGTGAAGCCTGATTCTCTGCTATGACATGCAGACTGATTCTCTGCTGACATGAAGCCAGATTCTCTGTTACGGGACCTCTCTCCTCTGCCTGGGTGCTGGGCCTAAATATATGACAATGGACTGTTACAGTGGTGGCTGACGTGAAGCCTGATTCTCTGCTATGACATGCAGACTGATTCTCTGCTGACATGAAGCCAGATTCTCTGTTACGGGACCTCTCTCCTCTGCCTGGGTGCTGGGCCGAAATATATGACAATGGACTGTTGCAGTGGTGGCTGACGTGAAGCCTGATTCTCTGCTATGACATGCAGACTGATTCTCTGCTGACTCTCTGCTGACATGAAGCCAGATTCTCTGTTACGGGACCTCTCTCCTCTGCCTGGGTGCTGGGCCTAAATATATGACAATGGACTGTTGCAGTGGTGGCTGACGTGAAGCCTGATTCTCTGCTATGACATGCAGACTGATTCTCTGCTGACATGAAGACGGATTCTCTGTTACGGGACCTCTCTCCTCTGCCTGGGTGCCTGGGCCTAAATATATGCCAATGGACTGTTCCAATGTTGGGTGACGTGAAGCCTGATTCTCTGCTATGACATGCAGACTGATTCTCTGCTGACATGAAGCCAGATTCTCTGTTACAGGACCTATCTCCTCTGCCTGGGTGCCTGGGCCTATATATATGCCAATGGACTGTTCCAATGTTGGGTGACGTGAAGCCTGATTCTCTGCTATGACATGCAGACTGATTCTCTGCTGACATGAAGCCAGATTCTCTGTTACGGGACCTCTCTCCTCTGCCTGGGTGCTGGGCCTAAATATATGACAATGGACTGTTACAGTGGTGGCTGACGTGAAGCCTGATTCTCTGCTATGACATGCAGACTGATTCTCTGCTGACATGAAGCCAGATTCTCTGTTACGGGACCTCTCTCCTCTGCCTGGGTGCTGGGCCTAAATATATGACAATGGACTGTTGCAGTGGTGGCTGACGTGAAGCCTGATTCTCTGCTATGACATGCAGACTGATTCTCTGCTGACTCTCTGCTGACATGAAGCCAGATTCTCTGTTACGGGACCTCTCTCCTCTGCCTGGGTGCTGGGCCTAAATATATGACAATGGACTGTTGCAGTGGTGGCTGACGTGAAGCCTGATTCTCTGCTATGACATGCAGACTGATTCTCTGCTGACATGAAGACAGATTCTCTGTTACGGGACCTCTCTCCTCTGCCTGGGTGCTGGGCCTAAATATATGACAATGGACTGTTGCAGTGGTGGCTGACGTGAAGCCTGATTCTCTGCTATGACATGCAGACTGATTCTCTGCTGACATGAAGACAGATTCTCTGTTACGGGACCTCTCTCCTCTGCCTGGGTGCTGGGCCTAAATATATGACAATGGACTGTTACAGTGGTGGCTGACGTGAAGCCTGATTCTCTGCTATGACATGCAGACTGATTCTCTGCTGACATGAAGACAGATTCTCTGTTACGGGACCTCTCTCCTCTGCCTGGGTCTAAATATATGCCAATGGACTGTTCCAATGTTGGGTGACGTGAAGCCTGATTCTCTGCTATGACATGCAGACTGATTCTCTGCTGACATGAAGACAGATTCTCTGTTACGGGACCTCTCTCCTCTGCCTGGGTGCTGGGCCTAAATATATGACAATGGACTGTTACAGTGGTGGCTGACGTGAAGCCTGATTCTCTGCTATGACATGCAGACTGATTCTCTGCTGACATGAAGCCAGATTCTCTGTTACGGGACCTCTCTCCTCTGCCTGGGTGCTGGGCCGAAATATATGACAATGGACTGTTGCAGTGGTGGCTGACATGAAGCCTGATTCTCTGCTATGACATGCAGACTGATTCTCTGCTGACTCTCTGCTGACATGAAGCCAGATTCTCTGTTACGGGACCTCTCTCCTCTGCCTGGGTGCTGGGCCTAAATATATGACAATGGACTGTTGCAGTGGTGGCTGACGTGAAGCCTGATTCTCTGCTATGACATGCAGACTGATTCTCTGCTGACATGAAGACAGATTCTCTGTTACGGAACCTCTCTCCTCTGCCTGGGTGCTGGGCCTAAATATATGACAATGGACTGTTACAGTGGTGGCTGACGTGAAGCCTGATTCTCTGCTATGACATGCAGACTGATTCTCTGCTATGGGACCTCTCTCCAATTGATATTGGTTAATTTATATTTACTTTATTTTTATTTTTATTCATTTCCCTATCCACATTTGTTTGCAGGGGATTTACCTACATGTTGCTGCCTTTTGCAGCCTTCTAGCTCTTTCCTGGGCTGTTTTACAGCCTTTTTAGTGCCGAAAAGTTCGGGTCCCCATTGACTTCAATGGGGTTCGGGACGAAGTTCGGATCGGGTTCGGATCCCGAACATTTCCGGGAAGTTTGGCCGAACTTCTCAAACCCGAACATCCAGGTGTACGATCAACTCTATTTATGACCTCTCAGTAGTTTAGAGATAAGGTCTATATCATGACTGCCACAAAGTTAAAGTACCAGTCACACAGGTACAGAAACAGTTAACTTTGTGACAGAATGGCACAATATTTTTCATAAAGGCCAATTGAAAAAATGATTTTTTAATTAATATAATTCAGTTTTTTTATGTATTTCCATCTGCTGGAAGAAAACACACCATAAATGTAGGTTTGCAAAAAGTCACAGTGTAGCTCAGGTTTAAGAATCTTCATGATAATTACTTTTTTAGCTAGGGTGCAAGCTGAATCATGGAGCCTAAAGATATCAAGCCTGCATTTGCTATATCAGCATGTTCCATGAGATCAAATTCAAAGCAGTTCAAGGCACCAGAAATTCCAATAAAATACTTATGTTCATTCATGCCATATTAAAAAGTGCCAGTGCAATGTTTCAGCCATGCTGGGAGTTGCCATTCAAACATTAAAAAGAGAAAAGTGCAAAGTGCAAACAGATTTACATAGTTCTTCTGCTTCATTTCATCTCTCCTTATGCCCATGTCAGTACCACTCAAAATGCTAGGTCCATTTTTCCTCCTAGGTTTTCTACATGGTGTGTGTGAGTGAATTCTTAAAATATGATCTTCTTCGCAGGTACTGTTCAACACTGCAGATCTGCCACTCACAAATCCATACTGGCAAATCTGCAGTTTTTCTACATGGATGTAACCTAAAAGTGCATCTCACATTGAGAATGTCCCATCTCAACATTTATTATAGATCACTGAGACATGCTAGAAATGTCACATAGGTGCCGTTCACACCTCTGGGACCTGTTCCTATTTTCAGAATAGAGCCCTTGAAGTGGAGGGTAGTGTTGAGCAAGAATATTCGAATAGCAAATTTTTATTGCGAATATCGCCACTTTGAGAATTCGCAAATATTTAGAATATAGTGCTATATATTCAGCATTTTTTCCATCTGAACGCATGATTCCTCTCTGCTTGTTGCTTGTCGGCTAATGAGAAGGAAGCAATGTCAAGTTCACAACAATACGTGCACCTATCAGTAATCTGTAGTCAGACCTTCGAAGTTGCACTAGTTTGAAAAAATATTGTAATCACTGCCAATCAGTGCAATCGTGAATATATTGGATCACTCTATCTGCATATAAAGCTATTCTAATGTTCTGCCGTGCCAACTATTTTCTCCAGTCTCAGGAAACTTATACCAGCTTTAAAAATGTAGCCAAAATGCATTATGAATTTGCATTTTTACATTGCCGATTTATCACATTCAATAAAATAATCTCAAATTCTCAAAATTCGCAAATATATGACGAATATTCTACTAAATATTCGTGCAATATCGTGAATTTGAATATAGCCCCTGCTGCTCATCACTAGTGGAGAGAGAGCAGCCGCATATTCACTGCTACGGGAGTTCTGAAAATAGACAAGAGCAAGTTATTTTTGGGCATAATATTGCAGTGGGTCCTGTAAAAAAAAAAAAAAAAAGGATCCTGACAATCCGTTATGCACATTTTGCATCTGTTTTCCGCTCTTTTTTTCATCTAAAAAAAAAACTGATCTCAGTCGAAAATGGCTAAAACTGATAAAAATTTACATAACAGATTCTTAAAATACAGGATCTGAAGAATAGAAAATGAAACAATGATATGAACCTAACCTTAGTTGTGGTGAATTTGGGTTGGTAGCATGCATTCACCCAAATTTAATGCCATTCTACAGTATTAGTACTTCTGGCCAGCTGTCTCCAAAAATGGTCTAATTTTTAAAACTCTGCTGTATGATATAAATACTTCTGCACAGCTGTTGTTTTTATGTTTAATAAACAATTGTTTAAAATTGTATTGTTTTGATGACTATGGCCTTAAAAAGGCACAAAGCTTTCTAAGCCGAAATGTTGCTTCTGGATTAAACTCCACAAATTTGGACGTGCTGACTCCGCTTTTTTATGTTTCTTTGTTTAATACATTTGCATGGGGGAATTATTTACCACCCCTGGAGACAAGCACCCACCACATATATGTTCCAAGGAGTGCTGTTCATTGCTTGATTTTCAGGTCCATGAATAGATCTGCCATTGCTAATGGTGGCTATTGGTCGTTGGGCCCATCCTGCGACTGTCTGCCTGCCTACCATCATGTTCTGTACTGCTACTTCCTGCTGCTAATCCACCTACAGCTTCTTCCATTACCCCTACTGCCACTACAATTATTCCTACAGCTGCCAGTACTACTCAAACACAGCAGCTCACACATCTATTCGCTACCTTGTCTGTTCCATTCTTTGCAGCTACTTCTGGTGCTAGTGTTGCTGCTACTCTTACCCCTACACATCTCACCCTTTCTACATCCACACTGTAATGCTGATGCCCCCAAATAAAAGGGAAAAATTTACCAGGTGTCTTCAGAACAAGCCATTATTTCTTCTTACAATTAACACTTGTGTGTGTATAAATGGTAGGGATTCTGCCCCTATTAATGCATCATTATTGGACATGTGAATGTGTATAAATAGAGGCAGGGATCTGTCCCTGTTAAGGCATAATTTTTGGACACTTGGTCCCAACAAGCCACAGTTTTTATTTTTTTCCGATAAAACAGTGCGTGTTAAAACACCACCTGACCCCAATAAGGAACAATTTTTAGAAGGCTTCTAATATTAAAAAGCATAAAAAATGTGATAGTGCAGTGTGCTTATAAACATGCTTTTTGTCAACACCACTAACCTTTTATTTACCCAGAGCGGTATATGTCAGTGTCACTCATTATTTGCTATTGCTGCAATTGCTTTCAAGTGCTTAAAAGAGAAGGGGGAGAGGTGGAGAGAAATAGCAAACATTTATAGAATTTTTTTAAATAAAAATTACAAAAAGATATTAAAAAAAAATGCATCTTAGGATACCTGAGAGTGTCATTGTAACGACTGTAGATATGGACAGACGAGGACATTGAGTACCTGAACTAAAAGCCAGCCCGGTTAACCTACCTACTGGCAGTGTAAGCCCTAAATGGCAGAACCACAATTGTATGATGATCCCTACACTAGTATAAGTGCAGGAAAAAAACACACAAATAGATAACACGAAATAGGTCAGAACCAGACCGGCTACGCGGTACCAAAACATGAGACAGAGAGAGGTCAGTAGACAAATTGAGCTCAGAACAAGACGAGATACGCAGTATCAAAAAGTGAGACAAAGAGTGGTCAGAAGACAAGCCGAGGTCAGCAACACAGAGTAATCAATCAGCAAATGTATGAAAAGAGAACAAGGAACCTAGCTAGTGAGCCAAGCAAATCTGGCAATGGTGAAATGCACTAGTGGGTTTAAATAGAGAGCCAGGTACCCGGACAGAACCTGATTCATCCAGTGACCTAATTCTCCCATAGGTCAGAGCAGGAAGCAGAAAGGCTTTTGAGCTGATGGGCTGTCACCCTCAGCCCACTGCTCACCTCCCCCAGCGCACATGCTCTGCAGGGAGAAAGCATAGCATTGCACTCTGTAACTAACACTATGTTCAGGTCAATTTGAGTATATTTGATTTGTGTAGAATATTTGAAAAAAATTACATATTAGACACAAAACAAATTTGAAGAAGATTGCTTATTTCTAATGATGTACAATATAAGAGATATATATATATATATATATATATATATATACACATTTATATATAGCTTTAAAAGAGAGCTGCAGTAAGGTTTATGTAATTCACTCAGCCATTGTAGCCATTCGACCTTCTAAATTTGTCTGCAAATCATTGGTAAAGCCAACACACCACTTTGCTTAGCCTATTAAAGCTTTATACCTGAAACCTCCTTTTAAATGCAAACCCTTTTTATCCTGGCTGGTAATTTTTAGGTTTCTAAAGCGTTACATGTAAAATTACCTGGAGAATGCGAAGCCTGCTATTCAGACTCCTGATTGCTGAGCTCTTTTACTCCTCTAATTATTCACAATCACTTCTTAGTGGCAGTAACTGTAGAGTCGAAGATGAAGAATGAAAGGCTTAGGAAAAAATTTTTGTTATAAAAGTATAATATCATTGGCGATATTTGTTTGGGTTGTATCGCAATAGCCTCATACAAAGTAATACCATATCCTGGTCTAGAATTTGCTTCTCACTGAACAATGTGGGATTTCACCTAAAGCAAAACCTTAATTGTTACATTAAAGACGACTCCTGCATTCATATTATGTCTCCCAGATATATTGCTCTAGATATAACAAAGGAAAATTGGATTAATGGAATTCAACTGACTGTTATCTTGTAGATACAAAAATATGCTGCAAATAAATCATCCAGATCTGAATCATTGAAGTGATATGAAGCATGTTATTCAGTATGCTGAGTACACACTCCAGTCAACTATGCAAATTAATGTGCTTGTTCAGAATTGTATACTGTACAGAGATGGTTTTATCAAGGCAAACATTTGTTGTTAGGATATTTATCCAATCTGGTGCAAGAAAATGTAGAACGGTTGTCCATAACAGACAATTGTCCTATTGATTTTTCATGTATGTATACTATGCATGTAATACAAGGTGAATCAATCAAGGTGTCAGTTACATGTGGACAAAATTATTGGTACCCTTCCACTGAAGAAAGAAAAACCCACAATGGTCACTGAAATTACTTTAAACTGACAAAAGTAACAATAAATACAAATTTACTAAAAATCCACCAATTAAAATCAGTCATTGATTTTGAATTGTGGTTCAAAACAATAATTTATAAACAAACAGATAGGGGAACAGATAGGGAAATCTGTCACAAAGACCGTGATCGCCGAACAGTGTGCTGTCTTCCTGGCGCTAGAGTTCGACACATTGCGGATCAGGTTGACAGATTACTGGGAGGGGCTGGAGAAGATTCAGCGGTCATATTCCATATCGGAACCAATGACAAAGTTAGGGGTAGGTGGAGAGTCCTTAAAAATGATTTCAGGGATTTAGGTAAAAAACTTAGGGCAAGGACCTCAAAGGTAGTATTTTACGAAATACTACCTGTACCACGGGCCACACAAGAAAGGCAGCGGGAGATTAGGGAGATTAACAAGTGGCTCAAGAACTGGTGTAGGAAGGAGGGGTTTGGGTTCCTGGAGAACTGGGCCGACTTCTCTGTCAGCTACAGGTTCTATCATAAGGACGGGCTGCACCTTAATGGGGAAGGGGCAGCTGTGCTGGGGAGAAAGATGGCTAGAAGGTTGGAGGAGTGTTTAAACTAGGGACTGGGGGGGAGGGAAATGACATTATAGGAGGGGAAGATAGTGCAGATAGAGACCGGGGGCAAGGTAGTGGGACTGGGGGAGGAATGGAAGGAGGGACTAGAACAGTTCAGAAGGAAAGGTGTAGGATAAAAAATATACATAAACCTCTCAAATGTATGTATACTAATGCCAGAAGCCTGACTAATAAAACTGGGGAACTGGAATTACTGATGTGTGAGGACAACTATGACATAGTGAGAATAACTGAGACATGGCTGGATGATAGCTATGACTGGGCAGTTAATGTACAGGGTTACAGTCTGTTTAGAAAGGATCGTCAAAACCAAAGAGGGGGAGGGGTCTGCCTTTATGTAAAGTCCTGTCTAAAGCCCACACTCCGCGAAGATATAAGTGAGGGACATAAACATGTGGAGTCACTGTGGGTAGAGATACATGGAGCTAAAAACAATAATAAATTACTAATAGGAGTTTGCTATAAACCACCTAATATACCAGAGTCCACAGAAAATCTACTACTAAATGAGATAGACAAGGCGGCAAATCATAATGAGGTGGTTATTATGGGGGACTTCAACTACACAGATATAGACTGGGAAACTGAAACTTGTATATCTCATAAAGGAAACAGGTTCTTGGCAATAACCAAAGACAATTACCTCTCCCAACTGGTTCAGGACCCGACTAGAGGGACGGCCATACTGGACTTAGTATTAACCAATAGACCTGACAGAACAACAGACATGCAGGTTAGGGGACACCTGGGAAATAGTGACCATAAAGTAATAACCTTCTAATTATCATTCAAAAGAGCATTTCTACAGGGAGGAACAAAAATACCAAACTTCAGAAAAGCTAAATTTAGCCAACTAAGAGAGGCCATGGGCTTAACTAAATGGGATAACATCCTCACAAATAAAAATACAGCCACAAAATGGGATATCTTTAAAAGCATCCAAAAATCTCATTGTGAGAGGTGCATACCGTATGGGAATAAAAGGTTAAGGAACAAAAAGAAACCAATGTGGATAAACAGAACTGTAAAGAAAGCAATAAATGACAAAAAGAAAGCATATAAAACACTAAAACAGGAGGGTAGCACGGAAGCACTGAAAAACTATAAGGAAAAAAATAGAATATGTAAAAAACAAATAAAAGCGGTCAAACTAGAGACCGAGAGATTAATTGCCAAAGAGAGTAAAACTAACCCTAAAATGTTCTTCAATTATATAAATGTAAAAAAGTATAAATCTGAAGGTGTCGACCCTTTAAAGAGTAATGAGGGGGGAGTCGCAGAGAGCGACAAGGAGAAAGCAAAGCTGTTAAATATTTTTTTCTCCAGTGTATTTACTGAGGAAAATAAACTGTCAGATCAAATGCTGAATGTTGAAATAAATTCCCCTGTCTGACCCAGGAAGAAGAACAACAGCGACTTAAAAAGATTAAAATAGACAAATCGCCAGGACCGGATGGCATACACCCCCATATCCTAAGGAAATAAGTAATGTCATAGCCAGACCCTTATTTCTGATATTTGCAGACTCTAAACTGACAGGGAATGTCTCACAGGATTGGCACGTGGCAAATGTGGTGCCAATATTCAAAAAGGGTCCAAAAACAGAGCCTGGAAACTATAGGTCAGTAAGTTTAACATCTGTTGTGGGTAAACTGTTTGAAGGTTTTCTGAGGGATGCTATGTTAGAGCATCTTAACGGAAATAAGCAAATAACGGTCATGTCAAACTAATTTAATCAGTTTCTATGAGGAGGTAAGTTCTAGACTTGACAGCGGAGAATCAATGGATGTCGTGTATCTGGACTTCTCCAAAGCGTTTGACACTGTACCACATAAAAGGTTAGTATATAAAATGAGAATGCTCGGACTGGGAGAAAACGTCTGTAAGTCGGTAAGTAACTGGCTCAATGATAGAAAATAGAGGGTGGTTATTAACGGTACATACTCAGATTGGGTCAGTGTCACTAGTGGAGTACCTCAGGGGTCAGTATTGGGCCCTATTCTCTTCAATATATTTATTAATGATCTTGTAGAAGGCTTGCATAGTAAAGTATCAATTTTCGCAGATGACACTAAACTGTGTAAAGTAATTAACACTGAAGAGGACAGTTTACTACTACAGAGGGATCTGGATAGATTGGAGGCTTGGGCAGATAAGTGGCAGATGAGGTTTAACACTGACAAATGTAAAGTTATGCACATGGGAAGGAATAATGCAAGTCACCCGTACATACTAAATGGTAAAACACTCGGTAACACTGACATGGAAAAGGATCTAGGAATTTTAATAAACAGCAATCTAAGCTGCAAAAACCAGTGTCAGGCAGCTGCTGCCAAGGCCAATAAGATAATGGGTTGCATCAAACGGGGTATAGATGCCCGTGATGAGAACATAGTCCTACCAATTTACAAATCATTAGTCAGAACACACATGGAGTACTGTGTACAGTTCTGGGCTCCAGTGAACAAGGCAGACATAGCAGAGCTGGAGAGTGTCCAGAGAAGGGCAACTAAAGTAATAACAGGAATGGGGAAACTACAGTACCCTGAAAGATAATCAAAATTAGGGTTATTCACTTTAGAAAAAAGACGACTAAGGGGAGATCTAATTACTATGTATAAATATATCAGGGGTCAGTACAGATATCTATCCCATCATCTATTTATCCCCAGGACTGTGACTGTGATGAGGGGACATCCTCTGCGTCTGGAGAAAAAAAGGTTTGTACACAAACATAGAAAAGGATTATTTACAGTAAGAGCAGTGAGACTATGGCACTCTCTGCCTGAGGAGGTGGTGATGGTGAGTACAATAAAGGAATTCAAGAGGGGCCTGGATGTATTTCTGGAGTGTAATAATATTACAGGATATAGCTACTAGAGAGGGATCGTTGATCCAGGGAGTTATTCTGATTGCCTGATTGGCGTCGGGAAGGAATTTTTTATTCCTCTAAAGTGAGGAAAATTGGCTTCTACCTCACAGTTTTTTTTTTTTTGCCTCCCTCTGGATGAACTTGCAGGATGACAGGCTGAACTGGATGGACAAATGTCTTTTTTTCGCCCTTATGTACTATGTTACTATGTAAACTAATGAAACCTGGATAAAAATGAAACCTCCAGAAAAGACTGAAAATAATTTGACCATAGGGATAAACGTGCATCCTGTAATTTGCATTAGAGGTGTCCTCAAACTTGTAATCAGACAGTCTGCCTATTTAAAGGGTGAAAATAAGTAATGTGCTGTTTGGTATCATGGTGTGCACCACACTGAACATGGACCAAAGAAATCTAAGGAGAGGGTTGTCTCAGGAGATTACAAAGAAAATTATACACAAACATGTTAAAGTTATAGTCTATAAGACCAGCTTGATATTCCTGTTACTATAGTTAAACATATTACTCAGGTCTTCGGGGAGGTCTATGGGACTGTAGCCAACCTCTCCGAAAGTGGCCGCAAGGGGAAAATTGATGACAAATTGAAGAGATGGATAATGTGAATGGTAATCAAACAGCCCAGAACAACTTTCAAAGAGATTAGAGGTAAACTCCAAGGTCAAGGTACATCAGTGTCAAATCACACCATCTGTCACTGTCTTAAGCAAAGTGGACTTAAAGGTATTCTCCGGGAATTTAGAAAATGAAAAAGCTTAAATATTACTTTATTGTAAATATATTCCCATATACCTTTCATTATTTATAATGGCTCATTTTGTTTAGGGAGCAATCATTAGGATAAACAAAATTGCCGCCATCCTATTAATACACACAAAACCTGTCCTAATCATAAAGAAGTACAAGATACTTCAGAGCACTGAGGTAATGAGATGCATCATTCTCCTCTCCTACTTGTAAAGCGTTATGATCCTGAATACAGATTAAAATAACTTTAACTGAATCTCTTTGGGAATGGAGTTCATGAGGAGACATGAAGTACAGAGAAGATGGACAGGACAGACTGTGGTAATGGAGACTGCATACAAGTGCTGCTGCATATTATCCACATCACCCCCACCCTCCTCTCTGTACTTCATGTCTCCTCATGAACTCCATTTCTACAGAGACTTAGCTCAAGATCATATTAAACTGTATTCAAGATCATATAAGAAGATGAGGCAGCTCTATGGCTCACTGCTCTGAAGTAGCATATCTTCCTGTATGAATAGGACACATGTTTTCTGTGTACTAATAGGATGGCGGCCATTCTCTTTCTACTGATGATTGCTCCCTAGACAAAAAGAGCTATCATAACGAATGAAAGGAATTTAGGAATATATTTATAATAAAGTAATATTTAAGTATTTTCATTTTCCAAATTCCTGGAGAACACCTTTAATGAAAAGTGGAAATCACTGTTGAAAATAAATCATAAAAAATGGAACATAATGTCTTTTGGACAGATGAGATAAAATTTGAGCTTTTTTGCAAGTCACATCAGCACTATGTTCACAGATAAAAAAAATGAAGCATACAAAGAAAAGAACCTTGTCCCTACTGTGAAACCTGGAGGAGGCTTGGTTTTGCAGTGGGGCTGCTTTGTTACATCTGTCACAGGGTGTCTTCAATCTGAGCTGGATACAATAAAATCTCAACACTGTCAAGGCATTCTGGGTTGAAATGTGCTGCCCACTGTCAGAAAGCTTGGTCTTGCAATTCATGGGTTATCAAACAGGATAATGACTGAAAACACACAGCTAAGACATCCAAAAATGGCTCAGAGCAAATCTTTGGACTATTCTGAAGTGACCTTCCATGAGCCCTGATATAAATCCTGTTGAAGATCTGTGGAAGGAGCAAAAAAATGCAGTCTGGAGAAGGCACCCTTCAAACCTGAGACAGCTGGAGCAGTTTTTTTCCTGGTGGGAAAAAATACCTCTAATAAGGTGCAGAAGTCTCATTGAGAGTTTTAAAAATCACTTGATTGCAGTGATTGTCTCAAAAGGTTGTGCAACAAAATATTAATTTATGGGTGCCATCAATTTTGCCATCAATTTTTTCCAGTCCAGTTTCATTTATATATATATATATATATATATATATATATATATATATATATATATATGGTTAAATTATTTTCAGTCTTTTCTAGAGGTTTCATTTTTGTCCAGGTTTCCTTAGTTTGTTTTATAAATTATTCTTTTGAACCACAATTCAAAAGCGATGTGGAATTCTCATTAGTGGATTTTTAGTACATTTTCTATATATTATTACCTTTGTCAGTTTCAAGCAATTTAGTGACCATTGTTGGTTTTACTTTCTTCAACTGGAGGGTACCAACAATTTTGTCCATGTGTGTAAAACAGCTCACAGCTTCATAAGTTCCATGTAAAGTCCTCAAGTTGCATAGCACTTTGTTGGGCATGATTTAGGTGACTGTTCTGAATGAGAGTGCTTTCACACTAACATCTTTTTGGGGGAATCTTTTGCAAAAGATGCCATGAAATTCAAAGGGGTTGGCCAATTTCTGGCTACTGCGGACCAATGTGTATGTAAGATGACTATATGGGACTTACTAATATAGTCTTTATTAATATTCTAAATTCAAATATAAAAAAAAGACCCTTAAAATATCTGATTTTATTAGAATTATTTAAAAGGACCTGACAATACAGATCACTATAAGGGGCTGTAACAGCCCTGGTCAGTAGATAAGTTCACAATTAGAAAGATACACAAAAAAATGTGAATATGTAAAAAAAAAATATGAGGAACAGTGATTAACGATGATGAGGCATGAGGAGAAAAGGATACTCTCCAACGGGATAGTTTTCCCTACAGAGACCCTATTAATCCCTCAGCCTGGAGACGACTCCTGATGGTGGGTCCTCTCCGTCCTCGTGCCTATCCTAGTTCAACCTGTCAAACTCTGATCGGTTCAAATTTCCCTTTTACCCCGATGCTTTTCCCCCAGTCAAGGTTCCTCAACGGGTCCGTATGGGAAAGAAAGAAGGCCCAAATGCTAAATACAGGGTGATAAATCCTGATAATGCAAATATGAAAACTGGCTGTGTTGATAAACATTGAGAAAGCTTAGGATGCATCACATGTGGTTCCAGGCGGTCTAAATCAGGAAGAAAAACAAAGATGTTGTGGCATTAGATAATGGTGCCACAGGCCATTACTCACATGTGTACATCCCCATTGTGTAGCCAGTTCCCTAAGGCTAGGTTCATACCTGAGCGTTTTACAGAGCGTTTCTACGCGCTGTAAAATGCTCAACAGGCAAGAACCAATGATTCCCTATGGGAATGGTTCACACCTGAGCGTTTTACAGCGCGTACGATCGCGCTGTAAAACGCCCGACGCCCCAAGAAGTACATGAGCTTCTTTGGGGCGTCTTGTCACGCATTCCCGTACATAGACTTCAGCGGGAACGCGCGACAATAGCTGTTCGCTTGTCTCTGTATGCGCGATTGCAAACGCCCGTACAATCGTGCATACAGAGCGCTCCATCGCGAACACTCAGGTGTGAACCCAGCGTGATAGGTGTGCGATGATGCAGAGACATAAGGCATCAGACTCCAGGTTTAAATAGCAAGGCAACGCGAGACTTCCTCCCGCCGGAATAGACACTTCCGGTAGATGGAACGCATAGCTACGCAATGCCGACTACTTCTGAGTCTATGGAACGCAAGCGATGCTTCCGGTGCTGTGCGATGATATGCAGGGAAAGATAGTCCCGATCTAATGAAGCCTAGGCATTGGAACGCATTACCACCCTCAGGTTCAGCCCTTCAATCAACTCCACATATCAAATATGTGCCAGTAACATCACCAACTGTTTTTCACTGTAATGATGTACTGAAAAAAATGACATGCAGAAATGGTGGATGCCTCCCTTGTTACATTAGAAAAATGGATAAAAGTGGCAAAATTGATGTCACTATAATAATTTTGGATGCTTCTCGCATCATCGGCAAGTTTAGGACTAGCAATTATTGGACACCGAAGCCAAAAATAACAGAAAAAAGAAATAAAGATTAATCCAAACTCCTCTATATAAGGCATGTAAAATATAGGTGCTAAAAGGAGGAGTATTCTGTTTTCTTAAATGAGATATGAGAGACACTGAGGCATTATGTATAGTTATCTATTCGGACACATTTGATGCTATCTGGGTCATTATACCTTTTCATGCCGTATTTTTTTCATAATTATATGTATCAGACATGAACACTATATGTGGTAAGTAGAGATGAGCACATTTTTAAAAAATTTGATTCGGGCGGTTCATTTTTCGGAAAAATTTGCTTCGATCTGAATTTATTCCCGGTGAATCACGTAATAAAACTTCAATTTCCTGGCTGCAGAGAGCCTTTATATGGGTGTAGAACACTGTGCCTTGCAGTAACACGCATAGGGAGTCTGCTTTGGTAGTGAAATAATACTGTGAGTACGTATGACATGCACATGACAAGATCGCTCTTAGAATCACTGCATACTTCACTTATTTGGGCAGTCATGGGGCTAAAACTGACTCAAGTATCAACTCAGTTTTACAGGTAGATGTTAGAGTCAAGAAGAAGTGCACTCCTTTTACACCGTCGTCAGCTGATTCTACATAGAAGTCTACAGAACCTGTTCTATTAAACGCTTATACAAGTAGAGCCGCTCCGACACAGTGGAGAGGGTGTCAGCAGTAAGTTTATGTTGATGTCGCTGATTATTTTGACCTTCCTCTGCCACAACAATAACCCCTCAAAAAATGGACCCTGTCTGTTGAGCATTTGCCTTCGCTCAGTCAGCATTTGGTCAGTAATCCATCAATATGACTAAAAGCCAAAAACAGGAGTGGATCCAAAACAGAGATGACACGTGAATGGAATATTTGCATGTCTTCTGTGTTTTCTACCCACTCCTGCTTTTGGCTACCAATTCATAGGCCAATACTGATGGGACCATACAGGCCTTAAAGCTGCTACACAGACAGGATCCGTTGTGCGTCTCATTTTTCCTTCCTTCTGACAGATCAGAAAAAGTGTCAAATAAATGATGATGTCAGACAGTCTGGAGGTGGCAGCAGCATGAATAGGCCACAGAGTGGCACAACGACAGAGTCTGGAGGCGGCAACAGAATGAGTAGGCCACAGAGTGGCACATTGATCGAGTCTGGAGATGGCAGCAGAATCAGGAGGCTACAGAGTGGCACAATGACAGAGTGTGGAGGTGGCAGCAGCATGAGGAAGCCACAGAATGGCACAATGACAGAGTGTCGATCGACCAAGATACTTCTGGGTAAACCTGCCTGGCATGAATAGGCCTCTAGTAGCTACAAACAATGACAAGACATAGCGTCAAGATAGCTTTGAGCCCGGAAGAGTCGCCAAGTTCATCAAGATACGTTACTAAAGATTTTACTGCATATAACTGCAGCGCTGACCACTGAATTTATTTTGTTTTCTCGACCGACATACTTCAATATGGGTTTTATCACATATTACTACAGCGCTGAACGCTAAATAAAATTTGTTTTTCCACCGAAATGCATCACAAAAGATTTTACTGCATATTAGTACAGCGCTGAACGCTAAATAAGATTTGTTTTTCCACCGAAATATGTCACAAAAGATTTTACCGCATAGAACTGCAGTGCTGAACAAAATTTGTTTTTCCACCAAAATAAGCCGCAAAAGATTTTACCGCATATAACTGCAGCGCTCAACCCTGATTAAAATTAGTTTTTCCAACAAAATACATCACAAAATATTTTACCGCATATTAGTACAGCGCTGAACCTGAATAAAATTCGTTTTTACACCAAAATAAGTCGCAAAAGATTTTACCACATATAACTGCAGCGATGAGCGCTGATTACAATTTGTTTTTCCACCGAAATACGTCACAAAAGATTTTACAACATATGACTGCAGAGCTGAACGCTGAATCCAATTTGTTTTTCCACTGAAATACATCAATAAAGATCTCACCGCATATTAGTACATCGCTGAACGCTGAATAAGATTTGTTTTTCCACTGAAATACGTCACTAAAGATTTTACCGCATAGAACTGCAGCACTGAACGCTGAATAAAATTTGTTTTCCACCTAAATACGTCACAAAGAATTTACCACATATAACGGAGCACAGAGATGGTGTTTGAATTTCTCCCGAACTATACAGACGTCTCAGAAATGAAGAGCTGCCCCCGACAGCAGCTCCTGGAAAGGTCAGGGAGCGTCCCGGACATCCGGCATCTATTCACTCCGCTGAAGGATGATTTTGAAAGTGTATAGAAGCCACACGGGACCCCCAGGCTGCAGATTTATCATGGAGACCTCATGGAGATTTTGCCGCATATAACCGCTGTGCTGACCGCTGAATAAATTTAGTTTTTTGACCGAAAAACTTCAATAAAGATTTTACCACATATCACTGCTGCACTGACTGACTGCTACAGCCGCTACTTCTGTGAATACCTGCACCACTACTTCCCGGGCAGGTAGGTTGCTGCGAAGCTCATCCCTAGTGGTAAGGATACTATGAGTATGACAAGGGAGGCATCCACCATTCCATGTCATTTTTTCAGTACAGCTTTACAGTGAAAAACAGTTGGTGATGTTATTGGCACATATTTGATATGTGGAGTTGAATGAGGGGCTGAACCTGAGGGCGGTAATGCGTTCCAATGCCTAGGCTTCATTAGATCGGGACTATCTTTCCCTGCGTATCATCGCACAGCACCAGAAACATTGCTTGCGTTCCACAGACCTGGAAGTAGCCGGCGTCACATAGCTATGCGTTCCATCTACCAGAAGTGTGTATTCCGGCGGGAGGAAGTCTTGCGGTGCCTTGCAATTTAAACCCAAAGTCTGATGCCTTATGTCTCTGCATCATCGCGCACATTTATTAACAGTCACCAGAAATTTTGCCAACCTCTTTAAAAATGTGTGTAGATGGTTATATTCAATGAAACATGATGTTAATTATAATGAAATTGGTCAGCTTTAGATGAATTGAACATGCTAGGCCGAATCAGATTTAAGAAACTCGAGTTGGGTGGTACCAGCCACATGCCCATGGTGTCAGCGTGAGCTGTAATTTACATGTTTTAATGCTTCTGATTTCACAATCAATACAATAAATGTCCTTGGTGGAGAATTTATCCTGCAATGGTGTTTCATTATTGGAGGTTCTTTCTATGGGATTGCAGTAGATGTGAACGAAGGGTACTTAGCCATTACTATTGGCAACAGCATGATCTGATTGACAGCAGCGAGGAAAGAATGCAATCCTACTACCAACTAGTGACGGTGCTCCTTTATGAACATTTCTTAATGCTCTTTTGTAGGACAGCATCACAAGTCAGATTCATCACACTATAAGTATATGATGTGATTAGTTCTGTCTTCAGGAGTTTCTATGGTACGTGCTCCAGATTCCACCTACATTGTGTGTTCCAGCGTGGTTAGTGATACAGAAAGATTTGAAAATGCAAAGCAAATGGGCGTCTTAGGGTAAATGTGCTGTGGCATGAGATTAAAGGAGTTCACTACGACTGAATGATCCTTAAAATAGGCAATCAATATTTGAATAGTAGAGCTCCGACTTCTGTCTCTGCCATCAATTATCTGTTTTTAGCTGGTGCTAGAAACAGGCATTGGAACTACACAGCTCCGTCTATCCATAAGGATAGGTCATCAATAGTTCCATGCTGGAGAATCCCTTTATCTACAAGGATGCAGAGTTGCAGTCCCACCTAAACCCTAGCATCTAAGGAGGCCTAATGATCCCTTTGCCACATAAAATGACAACAATGCTAGGGATATATATCCATCACTTATACATGCATACAAGAATTTACTCTAGTATAGATATGCACAAAGTCACTTGCACCAGTATATACTGACAGTGATGATTATCACAGTATGGGTAGAGTGCTCAAATTGATAATGTGTGATATCTTACTTGTTTTCTCCCATTTCAAATTAGATATGTACTGTAATTGTATTGCTTTTGGTGCTACCGGGAGAACAGCATAGTCTGTGGGGGATTTGGAGGCACAATTAGGCCTCATGCACACAAGCCTATGTCCAGTCTGTGTCCAATCCGCATTTTTAGTGGATCATATGTGGACCTATTCAATGGGTCTGCAAAAGATGCTTATAGCACACAGTGTGCTGTCAGCTTTTGTATGTCCATTCCGTGGCCCTGCAAAAAAGCTAGAACGTGTCCTATTCCTGTTCCTATCCCACATCACAGACATTTGCTGCTTAATTCTAATCTTTCCAAGTATACTATGGGCACATCTTTCTTAGAGGGTTTGGTGTACGCTTTAAATTTCTCAATAAATGCCACTGCTACTATTGCAGATGATAACAGCAATAAGGATGCTCATGGATACTGTTGTGGATAGGCTCCGTCAAGATGTTAGGTCCTTGGCCTTGTAAAGGGTTCCTCTGATTCTGAGATTTCTAGGTGGACTTGACTAGATGTTTCAAGGCAGCTCGCTTTTAGGCTAGTTTCATACTTTTCACCACATCTGGTCTAGCTGTATACTGGTGTTCATCGCTGGACTGCAATGACTATAATGGAATCTGGCTAGTTTCCAGCAAGAATGTCAGGCTTCAGCCAGACAAAAAATGGCGAATGCAGTGTTTTTTTCCGACTGAAACCCACCACTCATGCTGGAAACAGACCGGATCACCAATCCCAGTTATCCGGCTGGGAAGATCCAGTGAACTTCGCCAAGATGTTCCCTGCCAGAACAGCCCACCGGATCCGATAAACACAAGTGTGAAACTAGCCTTAAAGGCGCTGTGCAACAATATATATATTGATTATGACCTAGCCTAAGGATAGGTCATCAATATCTGATCTGCCTGGGTCCATCGCCCGGCACCTCTACCGAACAGCTGTTTAAAGAGAAGGCGTCGCTCCATGCGAGTCCTGTTTCCTGTTCATTACACTTCATGTTGTTTCAGCAGAGAGTGTAATTACAAGTACTCACTGCCGTTGCAAAACAGATAATGCATTGTGTAATGAAGTGGCGTTTCCTCTTCAAACCACTGATTGGTCGGGTTGCTGGGTGTCGGACCCCCACAGATCAGGTATTGATGACTTATGTTGAGGATAGGTCATCAATATATATTGCTGCACAACCCCTTTAATGGTAATGGCCATTCTCTCATGGTTGCAATCTGGGTGAATTTAGCACTATTATTACAGGTACAAAACCACTGGGAAGATCCAGTGAACTTCGCCAAGATGTTCCCTGCCAGAACAGCCCACCGGATCCGATAAACACAAGTGTGAAACTAGCCTTAAAGGCGCTGTGCAACAATATATATATATTGATTATGACCTAGCCTAAGGATAGGTCATCAATATCTGATCTGCCTGGGTCCATCGCCCGGCACCTCTACCGAACAGCTGTTTAAAGAGAAGGCGTCGCTCCATGCGAGTCCTGTTTCCTGTTCATTACACTTCATGTTGTTTCAGCAGAGAGTGTAATTACAAGTACTCACTGCCGTTGCAAAACAGATAATGCATTGTGTAATGAAGTGGCGTTTCCTCTTCAAACCACTGATTGGTCGGGTTGCTGGGTGTCGGACCCCCACAGATCAGGTATTGATGACTTATGTTGAGGATAGGTCATCAATATATATTGCTGCACAACCCCTTTAATGGTAATGGCCATTCTCTCATGGTTGCAATCTGGGTGAATTTAGCACTATTATTACAGGTACAAAACCTGTGGTTCTAATAAACACAATTTAGATCAGCATAAGGTGAATGTGGTGCACGGAGCAGCCGCCCTGACATACTGGAGAAACATTAAAATAGCCCACTTAGTATTATAAGTGACTTAGAATTAGATTTTTGGACTTATAATATTCCAATTTTCCTCACTCTATTGTTACAAAATAAGTTTTATATCTATGTTATTATGTGGAACGAGCTCCGTTTTTTGGCTTTACGCTTTATTTCCTTGGATAAAGTACCAGATGAAGCCAGTGTAAAAAGTGCTCAAATATTGTGGCATATTGTTTGACAATGAATGATTACTTCCCATCTTTCTACCTGTATTTTGACAGTACATGCATAAAATTAAACCAATGTTATTCTGTATCCTTATTTTGTCATTTTTCTGCATAATGAATACATGCCAATATAAACTGGCATACAGAAGAAATTACTAATACACAGAAACAACTTTTAATTATATGAATTTTTGCTTAATGGGGTATTCCAGGAGTTTAATATTGGTTTGAATGGTCTGCAGTGCTTGGATAAGTGATGCGGCCTCCTCATAGCAGACCAAGCACAGCACCATAAATTGTATAGTGGTTGTGCTTGATACTGCATTTCAGGCCCATTCGCTTGCAATGTGACCAATGAACATGACCTCACTGACTTTGTAAGAGGTCACAGTGCTTTATTGGCGGGTCTAAAATCATACATTAGTATCTATCTATCCAGTGGCGTACAAAGAGAAGTAAGGGCCCCATGGCAAGGAGCAAACCAGCCCCCCCCTCCCCCTCAGGACAGAAGAGTTTCTGACTAAACCCCTTTCAATGACCCTTGGGACATTTATTCCGCTGCCTCGTTTGCTAAAGTTGTTCCATTAGAGGGTAGAGTCCTGACCAAGTTTTCACCTCCAGTAGAAGAGGAGATGATCCTAACTGGGCCCCCTCTTGCCCTGAGCCCCATAGCAGTCACATGGTCTGCGGCTATGGTGGTTACCCCCTTGTATTTATCTATCTATCTATCTATCTATCTGTCTATCTCCTATCTATCTATCTATCTATCTATCTATCTATCTATCTCCTATCTATCTATCTACAGTACAGACCAAAAGTTTGGACACACCTTCTCATTCAAAGAGTTTTCTTTATTTTCATGACTATGAAAATTGTAGATTCACACTGAAGGCATCAAAACTATGAATTAACACATGTGGAATTATATACTTATCAGAAAAGTGTGAAACAACTGAAAATATGTCATATTCTAGGTTCCTCAAAGTAGCCACCTTTTGCTTTGATTACTGCTTTGCACACTCTTGGCATTCTCTTGATGAGCTTCAAGAGGTAGTCACCTGAAATGGTCTTCCAACAGTCTTGAAGGAGTTCCCAGAGATGCTTAGCACTTGTTGGCCCTTTTGCCTTCACTCTGCGGTCCAGCTCACCCCAAACCATCTCGATTGGGTTCAGGTCCGGTGACTGTGGAGGCCAGGTCATCTGGCGCAGCACCCCATCACTCTCCTTCATGGTCAAATAGCCCCTACACAGCCTGGATGTGTGTTTGGGGCCATTGTCCTGTTGAAAAATAAATGATGGTCCAACGAAACGCAAACTGGATGGAATAGCATGCCGCTGCAAGATGCTGTGGTAGCCATGCTGGTTCAGTATGCCTTCAATTTTGAATAAATGCCCAACAGTGTCACCAGCAAAGCACCCCCACACCATCACACCTCCTCCTCCATGCTTCACGGTGGGAACCAGGCATGTAGAGTCCATCCGTTCACCTTTTCTGCATCGCACAAAGACACGGTGGTTGGAACCAAAGATCTCAAATTTGGACTCATCAGACCAAAGCACAGATTTCCAATGGTCTAATGTCCATTCCTTATGTTCTTTAGCCCAAACAAGTCTCTTTTGCTTGTTGCCTGTCCTTAGCAGTGGTTTCCTAGCAGATATTTTACCATGAAGGCCTGATTCAAAGTCTCCTCTTAACAGTTGTTCTAGAGATGTGTCTGCTGCTAGAACTCTGTGTGGCATTGACCTTGTCTCTAATCTGAGCTGCTGTTAACCTGCGATTTCTGAGGCTGGTGACTCGGATGAACTTATCCTCCGCAGCAGAGGTGACTCTTGGTCTTCCTTTCCTGGGGCGGTCCGCATGTGAGCCAGTTTCTTTGTAGCGCTTGATGGTTTTTGTGACTGCACTTGGGGACACTTTCAAAGTTTTCCCAATTTTTCGGACTGACTGACCTTCATTTTTTAAAGCAATGATGGCCACTCTTTTTCTTTACTTAGCTGCTTTTTTCTTGCCATAATACAAATTCTATCAGTCTATTCAGTAGGACTATCAGCTGTGTATCCACCTGACTTCCCCACAACGCAACTGATGGTCCCAACCACATTTATAAGGCAAGAAATGCCACTTATTAAACCTGACAGGGCACACCTGTGACGTGAAAACCATTTCAGGTGACTACCTCTTGAAGCTCATCAAGAGAATGCCAAGAGTGTGCAAAGCAGTAATGAAAGCAAAAGGTGGCTACTTTGAAGAACCTAGAATATGACATATTTTCAGTTGTTTCACACTTTTTTGTTATGTATATAATTCCACATGTGTTAATTCATAGTTTTGATGCCTTCAGTGTGAATCTACAATTTTCATAGTCATGAAAATAAAGAAAACTCTTTGAATGAGAAGGTGTGTCCAAACTTTTGGTCTGTACTGTATCTATCTATCTCCTATCTATCTATCTATCTATCTATCTATCTATATACACACAGTGATTTAAAAAGGATACTGCAAACGTGAAGCCCTAGAAAAATAAAATATGTGCTGTGATTGGTTACTAAAAAGCTTTTTATGTGCTAGAATTTGCAAGAAGGTTGAAACAATTAAAAACTATTGGCTGTTTATATCATGGGAAGAGGCATTGAATAAGATTTGAGTCATGTATGAGCATAGTCCTTGAAAGCTGACCAGGCTGATCACTATGTTACCACAAGTGTCACAAACCACGGTATAGTGTATCTAATGAAAACGCATGTGTTGTAAGTCAAACAAACCAAAATGCCATGATTTGTGCAACAACTTGCAGGGTCAATTGGAAGAGCACACATTTTCTGACTGGCTGGTCTACAGGGTTCAGACAATGGTTCCCCTCATTGGGAAAGTCATCCACCACAAAATTAGAATCTGGGCTCAGAAAATCAACTGGACCTTACCAAGCACATGAGGAATTCACCCAAAGAAAACATGTTCTGTGCAATGAACAGGCTCATTGCCTACAGTCCCTTCTTTTTTGTTGAGGATGCTGTCATTGTTCACTCCTACCTGGAAATGCTAAGGAAATGGGTTATGCCACAAATAGAGGAAAATCAACCTAATGTAGTCTATCAGCAGCATGGTGCTCCTCCTCATTTCCAGTTGAACGTCCACTGATACTTGAATGAAACCTTACTGGAATGCTGGATCTGAATAAATGATTCATCGATGTGCTAGCCTCCATGATCACAGATTTAACACTCTTTATTACTGTGGGGCTACCTCAAGAACTCAGTGTATTTACTGAGCCCCCCCCCTCCAAGCACTGGACTACTGCCTAGACATCTGCTGTGTCATCTATGGAGCTCACATTGAGCATTGTTATACTTAAATACATTATATACATATAGTGTATAGATAAAGTTTAGATAGATAGTTGGTCAGTGACTGGCTTCAGCAGCCACCTGCACTTTGGTACACGTCACTGCTGAAGTCAGTCATATCTAGCTGGAAATAAATAAGTTGGGGACTGGAGGATGGCGAAACAGGACCCAGGGCACAGGACTGGAGTGACAGGGAGCTGGTAAGTATGAATCTTTGATAAGGGTGATCCACACTATGGTCCATAACTAAATAGTTAATAGTTCCTGGAACAATACTTTAAGGAACATATTAAGATACAAGGTATTGGATAAACTGTTGGTGCAATACTGTATAAAACTACCGTTAATAGAACATACTACTTCATTCTAGTGTTTAGCCATGTCTTGCTCCCAGACCCAGGCTCCTTCTAACTACATGTCTCAATATCTCCAGATAAAATTGGTGGGTAGTCTTAAAGAGAAAAATGCCCTTGAACTGAACGTTAGAGCACACTTGGCTTATTCAAGGGGCAGTAATGTGATTATGTGATGTAACATTGCAATTTTGTCACTAGATAGCAGGAACATCTAAGGCTGGGTTTACATGGGCGACATTTCCACACGGGTGCAATGCGTGAGGTGAACGCATTGCACCTGCACTGAATCCGGACCCATTCACTTCTATGGGGCTGTGCACATGAGCGGTGATTTTCACGCATCACTTGTGCGTTGAGTGAAAATCGCAGCATGCTCTATATTGTGCATTTATCACGCAACGCAGACCCCATAGAAGTGAATGGGGCTTCGTGAAAATCGCCAGCATCCACAAGCAAGTGCGGATGCGGTGCGATTTTCACGCATGGTTGCTAGGTGACAGTCTATTCACTGTATTATTTTCCCTTATAACATGGTTATAAGGGAAAAAAATAGTATTCTGAATACAGAATGCTTAGTAGAAGATCAATTGAGGGTTAAAAAATAAATAAATAACTCACCTCCTCCTCTTGATCGCGTAGTTGCCGATCTCTTCTTACTTCTTTAATCATCAGCGGCCGGCTAAAGGACCTGTAGTGACGTCACATCACATGGTCCAATCACATGGTCCATCATTGTGGTGATTGACCATGTGACTGGACCATGTGATGAGCTCAGTGACGTCACCACAGGTCCTTTGACAGGTCCTGAAGAAAGAACAGGAGACCGCATCTACGTGATCAATTGGAGGAGGTGAGTTATTTTTATTTATTTTTTAACCCCTTAATTGACCTTGTACTAAGCATTCTGTATTAAAGAATGCTATTATTTTCCCTTATAACCATGTTACAAGGGAAAATAATTACATCTACACAACACCGAACACAAACCTGAACTTCAGTGAAGAAGTTCCGGTCTGGGTACCACATTCAGTTTTTTATCATGCGCATGCAAAACTCATTGCACCCGCGCGATAAAACCTGAACAACGGAACACAATCGCAATCAAAACTGACTGCAATGGCATACCTACTCGCGCAAGTTTGCCACAATACACCCGGGACGCATCCTAAACAAATCTGTCACGCCCGTGTGAACCCAGCCGAAACCATGTGCTTTAGAAATTCACCGCACCATTTAACTCTTTCAAAACCAGGTGATTTTCCACAATTGTTATGTTGTTTTTTTTTACACCGTTTCCTATGCGGTAAAATTGACCTGTTACTTTTATTCTGGGTCAGTACGATTACAACCATACTACATATGTATAGTTTTTCTTGTGTTTTAATACTGAAAAAAATGTTAATCTTTGGAAAAAAAATAATAATAATTCTGTACATTGCCATATTCTGACCCCCATACCTTTTTTTAATTTTATATGGGCGGAGCTGTGTGAGGAATTATTTTTTGCAGGGTGATCAGTACTTTTCATTGATACTATTCTGGGGTGTGTATGACTTTTTGATCGTGATTGCTGCATGTAAGTTCAGCTTTCTGCTCTTGTATCGAGCAGGCAATCATCAGGAATTAATGGTTTGTTCTCAATAATTGCTTGCTGTAGAATCCCATTTACTGGTGAACACTTACATGAGTGACCTACTTTTCATCTTTTTAGCTTCTGATCTTCCAATTATTAAGGTCCTCTTCTGCACTGACTCCTCAGATTATCTGATTCACACTGTGCATCGGTACCTCAAGACAGTTTCTACTTGTCCAACGCTGCTCTTGGATTGGCACGCACTGTTCACATGATCATTGATGGCTAATCCAGGAGCAGCAGGAAATATCTTTGGCTACCAAATGCAAAGTATCCACCAGGCAACCATTTTGGATGGCAGAAAAGGAGGCCAGGAATCACCAGATCTGTAGCTGAAATTATGAAAATTAAAGCACCGGGTAAATGTTCTGTTCATTGCAGTTAATGCAATATTATATATTTTTTTCTTGAATTGGAGGGTCACTTTAATTATCAGGAATGAACATTCCTTCCACCCAATAAAAATCAGCCACGTGAAAGGCCTTTTAGCTAATGCCAGATGTTTGAGTGAGATACTCAAACACAAGAACACAACTTATTCCAGTAAATGTTTGTTGTTCTTTTAGTCCTTGCTTGTAATTCATTTCAGTGCACCTGCATGATAAGGATGTCCTTTTGTTTCTAGCAGGGTTGAAAAGTATTTCTCACAATGCGGTTTTAATTGTGTGTCTTTTAGCATATTTTTTCAGAACATCTCAGAAGTCTAAATGCAACTATCCAAATGGTATTCACTGTTAAATAGGTAAGAAAAAGACAAACATAAAGCAACAAAGCACACACAGCAAGCAACATAAAAAGTGAAAAATGGTTCTGTTAAAACTTAATTGGAAAAACAATCAGTTAAGGCCTCCTGCACGCGAACGTGTGCTTCCTGTTGCCGTATTGCGGACCGCATTGCGGCCCTTCCGTGTGCATTCCGCATCACGGATGCGGACCCTTTCACTTCAATGGGTCCGCAAATCCGGAGATGCAGAATCATGTGGAACTACGGAGTGCTTCCGTGGGGTTTCGTCCCGTACTTCCGTTCCGCAAAAACATAGAACATGTCCTATCTTTTTGCGGAACGGCCAGATCGACTGCGGCTGCCCGACAGTCGGTGTTCGTGCATTGCGGTTCATGGGCAGGAGGCCTAAGGGTTTAATAAATCAATGTAAGACAAAAATAAAGAAATACTAATGGTGGCTGCACACTGTGAAGACTATGGGTGGATTTCGTACTGAAGAAACACCACGTAATACAGTGCCAGCAAAGTGTATGAGATTACACAAATCTCTGATTTTGAAATCTGCAGCATGTCAATCGTTTCTTGCGTGTCTTTCAACCTTTTCAATGGAAGGGTTAGATTTGAGAAAAATCTGCATCAAAGCCGCACAAAAAAAAAAAAAAAAAAAAAAGATAAATAGCGCAGATTTCTGTGCAGTTTTAGTTCAGATTTCTTGGGGATTTTCTGCACATAAATCTGTAACGTCTGCAGCCACCCTAAGGTCATCATCATACCTTGTAGAATATGGACTGTTTTTCTGTGCGGATTCATGTGCAGAAAAAACACAGTGTAGTACAGTGGCTAAGTGTATGAGTTTCCACAAATCCACAGCATGTCAATTATGCGATTCAGCTGCAGATTTGACCTTTTTCAAAGAAAGGGTAAGAACTGCAGCAAAACCACATCTAAAGCCTTATTCCCATGTCAGTCTTTTGGTCAGTGATTTCCATCATTGATTTTGAGCCAAAACACCCCAAAGTCTAAACACAGAACAGGAGCAGATCTTTCCCTTATACCTTATGTCTGTGGAGGCTCCAATCCTGGTTTTGGCCACAATCACTGATGGAAATCACTGACCAAACACTGACGTGTGAATAAGGCCTAATCCGTCTGAAAATCCCCAACTACAAGTGACAGATTTTGGTGTGGATTCTGTGTACTGCAGAAATGCATATAAATCTGCACTGAAATGTGTGCAGATTTTATGTGCCTTCTTCCACACTCGTGTGCAGGTGGCCTAAGGGTACTTTTACATGTAGCAGATTTTGTGGCACAAAATTCAGGGAATGAGTTCCATTCACCTTAACCACCTAACTGTTTTGCCCAAGTCCAGCTCTGGCAGTGGGAAAAGTAGATAACTGGAGGGGGAAGGGTTGCTTTAGATGCTGCTATCTCCTGAATGGTAGCAGCTAGAAACATGCATGTGGTCTTGTTTGAGCTGACATTCCAGGCTTTCACACAAGACAAGAATGACAACTAAAGTCCAAACAACAGAGGAGAAATCACTGTTAGAAATCGAGTCGGTAATAATCCTGGTTAAAACCTGCTTTTACTTTAACTTTCAGCTACATTTACTGCAACCCGATTTCTATCAGTGATATCTTCCTCTGTACTGAACATAATGTTGTCATACCAGTATTGTCTGAAAGCTTGTAATGGCAGCTTTTAAACAATAGTTGCAGTTGCATGTTTCTAGCTGCTACTATTCAGGAGATAGTAGCATCTAAAGCAGACCTCCCCCCACATGTTAGCTACTTTTCCCACTACTTTTCTGGACTCCAGCAAAACAGTTAGGCCTCTTGCACACAATGCATCTGTTCCGTGCATTGGGGGCTGAAATTTGCAGTCCCCAATGCATGGGCAATGTCCGTGCGGCGGCAGGGATGGATCAAGATCCATTCAACTTGAATGGGTCCGTGATCCGTCCGCACCGCAAAAAATTTGAATAAGTTATATTTTTTTGTGGTGTGGAGGCACGGACAGAAACACCACGCTCTGTAGTGCTTCCGCGGAGTTTCCGATCCATGCTTGCATTCTGCATCTCCGTAATTGCTGACCCATTCAAGTGAATGGGTTCTCCTCCGTGATGCAGAGTGTACACGGGCTGGTCCCCGTGTATTGCAGACCCGCCGTATGCGGGCCGCAATACAGCCACGGGCACACAATGTTCATGTGCAAGAGGCCTTAGGTGATTAATGGGGCTTTCAGAAATCCATGTATTCGCTGCCCCATTCAAATAAATGGTATGTGTGGCGAGAAAGGGAGAGGCGCTCATAGGGTAGTAAGAGATTGAAAAGATATTTAGAAGAAAAAGGGGTTGCCAATTATTGTGCTCACCTTTTGATTTTGTGCATCAAAAAGCCACAATATTCATGCTGGCGGTAGGTCGGTGCTGCCGGTACTTCTAAATCCTCGTGAGTGGAGTGGCCGGTTCTCCGGAGGAGTGATATGAGATTCAGTAGGGGTATATGTACTAGAAACAGTACAGAAATGGGATACCTTTTTGGCGCAAACACAACTTTTTTATTATTATTATTAGGTAATAAGCGACAATGTGTTTTGGAGTAATTATACCCCTTTCTCAAGTCTGTAGGGTCCGTGCCGATTCAGAGAGGGTAGCTTCTCACATGTGGATGATCCAAACTGTGGGATCCAAACAGCTGCAGATAGTGCAGGACAGTCACTGATATTAGTGGAATATACCATAAAAAGCAGGTCAGGTATCAGTTCATATATAAAGGAAAATTGATACTGAATACTTATTTCTCTGTATAATATAGAATAAAGGGCTTCCTGGTGTCTGAGCAATAGCGTACACATGGCATGAACACTTGGGTTGCGACATTGTCACTCGTGTTTTGTTATGTGACCCTGCCGCTGTACGTATTTGTCAAAAGCGTCATAAACAACACTATAAATATCTTAACGGTGAGTTTCCAGGGGACCACAGAGCACATCTACTGTAAGGTTAAAAAAAGAAGCCATTCTTCAGGGAGACTGCTGCTTTGAAGGATGGATGAATGCAGAGGCTTGATGGCAAGAACATTGGGAACAATTATTATGATGTGATGGTACTATTACAGGCATTATTACATGATCACTAGCTTTGAAGTGAATATTCCACAGCTCTACTGATCAGCCAGTGAAGAAAATCACATCTCTTACAGTAGAGTTGCATTATGTGGGTTTATTAATAATACTGTGATAAAACACGTTTATTCGCTCTTGATTATGAATGATGACAGCTAGATTTAACTCATTCTAGTCTAGTCTAGAGGAACGGTCTGTGAATGGGAAAGGTGCAGCACTTTGATCTAGAGTATGTTGTTTCCGCAGCTACTGAGTTACCCAAATTGTGTGGTTTGTAGTGCTATGCTGATTCTGTAACTCCCATTCACTTCTATAAGTTATAGCTTTTGTAACCCCAGTCACCTCTTGCCGCTGCATATGACAGGGATTCCATCAGAATGCATTTGCATGACGCTGGGCTATGAGCCAGATGTCCAGCTACAGGTGTTCCATTGACCTCAAGCCACGGATCTCAAAAGCTATCATGGTGCACAGCAAGACTGCAATGGAGGCTGAAATAAAGGTCTCTTCAGCGATGAGTCACACTTTTGTTTTTGACTCAATGATAGTCAGAGATTGGTCTTGAGACCACATGGGCAATGTCATGAAAAGGCCTTCAAAGGGAACATCACACCGGTCCTAGTCACAAAATAATGGTGTGGGGTGGCATAATGTATTGTAGCTGGACCCCTCGAGTTTTCATTTCAGGTACACTAACAGCTTGGCATTACATTAATTTAGTTGTGGTACCAGTGGTACAGCCATTTCTCCAAAGTTTCCTTGTGGCCACTTTTCAACAGGACAATGTATGGACTAAACATGCTACCAAGGCCTGCAGAGTCTTCTGACTTTTCTCCCATCTTGGATGTCACTGTCCTGCTCATACTCAAATACTCAATAATTTATGGAAAACTTGTGGAAAGATAAAGGCAGACACATTTATACTAGTACGGTAAACCAGCCTGCAGTGCGGTGCAGCCAAATTCACTTGGCATACTCCCAACAACTGTCTCCACTAGGGATGAGCGAACCTATGGAAGTTCGGGTTCGCCGGGTTCAGATCCCGAACTTGACCCAAACTTGCCCCCGAATCTGGACCCCATTAAAGTCAGTGGGGACCCAAACTTTACTTTATTATTTTCCGTTATAACATGGTTATAACGAAAAATAATAACATTCTTAAGACAGTATGCTAAATGAAATGGCCATTGAGGGGTTAAAAATAATAAATAAAAAACTCACCTCATCCACTTGATCGCGCAGCCGGTATCCTCTTCTTTCTTCTTTCTGCAGGACCTGCAAAAGGACCTGCAATGACATCACCGTGCTCACCATGAGGTAAGCGCGGTGACGTCATCGCAGGTTCTTTTGCAGGTCCTGCAGAAAGAAGAAAGAAGAGGACACCGGCTGCGCAATCAAGTGGGTAAGGTGAGTTTTTTTTAAGTTTTTTTTATCCCATGCGAGTCACTGTATTTATTACCTATGTTCATGGTGACACCACCACCTCAGCTCATAGCAGCCATCTTTTTCCAAGATAACTAAAAGATCATGCAGCATCTCTAATCATCCTTCACACCCAGACTTAATGTGGCATTTCTGGTATGTTTAGGTTATTGATAAGATTGCTTCAAACAGCAAATTTGCTATGGAGGGCTTTCCCAGTCAAGATTATGCCAATGATTTAAAAGTTTTATACTAGGCAACACACATAATACCCATACAGTGCAGACTAGGGCTCAAATGGAACCTCAAGACAAATATCTTGTACATGTACATTTCAGGTCAACCAAGAACAAAGGCCTTTCACATAAAGCATCTTATGTACTATAAAAAGTCTATATGACCTGCTTGAGTTTACAGCACCTGTGACCAACCAAAATGTCCAAAGGATTAGGAAATCAACAGCCTACCAATTTACACTATGTATCATCTGACCACAACTAGTGTTGATCGCAAATATTCTATCGCAAACTTTTAGCACGAATATCGGCACTTCGAGAATTTGCGAAGATGTAGAATATAGTGCTATATATTCATAATTGCGAATCTCTTCTTGCTTGTGGACCAATGAGAAAACTGCAATATCTTTTTCAGAGCTTAGTAACATCCCTAGCAACCAATAGGAAAGTTGCCTACCCCTTTACTATATAAGAAACTCCCCAGCAGCCATTTTCTGCTGTTTTTTGCCGTTCTGAGAGAGACAGCAGTGTCATTGATGTCCTCTGTGCTTTCATCTGGATCTTATTCCTTATCCAATTACATTAGATAGTTAGCTCATATATATAATACATATAGTTAGTGAGAGATAGTCAGTGTAGGTTAGATAGTGATTAGTGTTGAGCACGAATATACGAATCACGAATTTTAATCGCGAATATCGCCATTTTGAGAATTCACAAATATTTATAATATAGTGCTATATATTCGTGAATAGTGTTAAGCGCGAATATTTGAATCACAATTTTTAATTGTGAATATTGCCACTTCGAGAATTCGCAAATATTTAGAACCAATAGGAAAGTTGCCTACCCCTTGGTGTTGATTGCGAATGTTGCAAATTTTTATCGGGAATATATTACATTGCCACAAGAACTGTACCAAGATCCCACCTTAAAGACACTACGTGGCTTACAGTGCCAACATTCTTATACAAGCCTGTATTCGGCTGGCGTGGTGACGTCATAAGTCACCACACACAAGCTTTCACATGGGTTCTTCAGGCAAGATGGCCGCTGGCGGCTTCTTTGCACTCGAATGTATAAGGTAAGTATGTTTTCTTTATTTTTACCACTATTTCAGGGAAAATTGATTTGTTACCACAAAGGAAATTCATAGATCAAATTATTCCTGAAATTTGTATCGAAGTCCACTTCGTTAACTTTGATTCGCTCAACACTATTTATCTTATCTACAGGATAAGTAAATCTTCCCCTTTTTATTAAGAACCATGTTGAAGAAAAACAGGATGTATACCACATAAGAAAAAATAATAATCCTATGATGTTCTGTACTTGACTATTTCCATTAGAATCATTATATTGTCACTGTGAAATGTTTGTTTCTGTGTTCGAAAGTCTCCAAGCTCTTGAGTACTCTTGTAAGAGGGTAAGAAGGTGATAGCCTATGATTGGATTAATCCCTCCCCCCTCAGTCTAAAAATTGAGCACATGCAGTTTAAATACTTCTATGCACTCCGCTGACACATTGTCTTCAATAACCAGTTGCCATGACAACAGAGACACTAGCTGCAAAAACTTTTAGCCACTTCACATCTAAGCCATTTGCCCCCTTCCTGACCAGGCATAATTTTGCAAATCTGACATATCTCACTTTATGTGGTAATAACTTTGGAATGCTTTTACTTATCCAAGTTATTCAGAGATTGTTTTCTCGTGACACATTGTACTTCATGCTAGTCATTAATTTGAGTCAATATATTTCACCTTTATTTATGAAAAAATCCCTACCAAAAATGTAGAAAAATTCGCAATTTTCTAAATTTCCATTTCTCTGCTTTTCAAACAGAAAGTGATACCTCATAAAATATTTATTACTTAACATTCCCCATATGTCTACTTTATGTTGGCATCATTTTGGAAATGTCATTTTATTTTTTTAGGACGTTAGAAGGCTTAGAATTTAGAAGCAATTATTAAAATTTTAAAGAAAATTGCCAAAACCCACTTTTTAGGGACCAGTTCAGGTCTGAAGTCACTTTGTGAGGCGTACATCGTGGATACCTCCATAAATGACCCCATTATAGAAACTACACCCCTCAATTTACTTAAAACCAATTTTACTAACTTTGTTAACCCTTTAGGCATTCCACAAGAATTGAAGGAAAATGGAGATCAAATTTTTAAATTTCACTTTTTGGGCAGATTTTCTATTTTAATCCAATTTTTTCTTTGACACATTGATGGTTAACAGCCAAACAAAACTCAATATTTATTACCCAAATTCTGCGGTTTACAGAAACACCCCACATGTGGTCATAAACTGCTGTATGGGCACACGGCAGGGCGCAGAAGAAAAGGAGCGCCACATGGTTTTTAGATGCCATGTCCCATTTGAAGCCCCCCTGATGCAGCCTTACAGTAGAAACTCCCAAGAAGTGACCCCATTTTGGAAACTAGGGGATAAGGTGCCAGTTTTATTGTACTATTTTGGGGGACATATGATTTTTTTATCAATCATTATAACACTTTATGGGGCAAGGTGATCAAAAAATTTGTTGTTTTAGCACAGTTTTTATTTATTTATTTTACAGCGTTCACCTGAGGTGTTCAGTCAAGTGAAATTTTTATAGAGCAGAATGTTACGGACGTGGCGATACCTAATATGTGTACTTTTTCATTTTTATTTAAGTTTTACACAATAATAGCATTTTTGAAACAAAAAAAATATGTTTAAATGGGTCCATGTTCTGAGAGCTATAGTTTTTTTAATTTTTTTAGCGCTTTTCTTATGTAGGGGCTAATTTTTTCCGGGATGAGGTGACGGTTTTATTGGTACTATTTTGTGGGACATACGCCTTTTTGATCACTTGGTGTTGCACTTTTTGTGTTGTAAGGTGACAAAAATGGCTTTTTTCTTTTTAACGGTGTTCACCCGAGGGGTTAGGTCATGTGATATTTTTATAGAGCTGGTTGTTACGGACGCAGCGATACCTAATATGTATACTTTTTTTTTATTTATTTCACTTTAACACAATAATAGCATTTAGAAACAAAAAAAAATATGTTTTAGTGTCCCCATGTTCTGAGAGCTATAGTTTTTTTTTATATTTTTGAGCGATTTTCTTATGTAGGGGCTCATTTTTTGCAGAATGAGGTGACGGTTTTATTAGTACCATTTTGTGGGACATACGCCTTTTTGATCACTTAGTGTTGCACTTTTTGTGATGTTTTGACCCAATTTTTTTTTTACGGTGTTTATCGGACTGGGTCGATCATGTGATAAATCTATAGAGCCGACCATCACAGATGCGGCAATGCCAAATATGTCTATTTTATAAAAAAATTTAAATTTGATTTTTTATTTCTTACTTGGAGAATGTGAAACCTTTTTTTTTTTTACACTTTTTGTCCCCCATAAGGTCATACTAGACCTCTTGGGGACATTTAACTTCACTTTTTTTTTTCTTTCTTCACTGTTAATTTCTTCTTTAACTGTGGCTGACATAGTAAGCCAAGTTACATGAGAAATACACCCCCCCAGAGAGGCTGTACAGCGGAATAGGTTTCTGAGGTTTCTGAAAGACCTCACAGCTCCTGCACTCTCCTGGCCCCGGCAGTCACATGAACGCCGGGGCCGGAACAGGAAGCGCACAGTGAGCGCTGTGTATACCGCGATCTAGAAGGCAGGGACACCTGGGCACTGTCCCTGCCTTCTCTAAGGGTTGCCCTGCTGGCACTGACAGCGGGCAACCCGATCTGCAGCTGCACGATTAGCGTGCAGCTGAAGTTTCTGAATGGATGTTCAGGAACGTCCATTCAGAAATATAGACCCACCTCCCGGATGTTTTTAGTCTATTGGCGGACGGGAGGTGGTTAAAATGTTTCTTCATAGGTCACAAAAGTCAAAGTATAAAACATTTATCTGCCCTCCTAGGTTATTATGAGATGTTTAAAATCCAAATGGAAAACTGATTTGTAAAGTATAATTAATTTTGTATCATCTGAAGTAAAGCCATTAAATATCGGATTTATTTTTTTCGTGAAATAGCGTTTTAGCATTACATGATCTGGCCTACTACACGGTTATTACCCATCGCCTTCCTATTAGGCTGCTGCTAAGGATCTAGGACCGACAGTGGTTTTACAAATATTACAAAATGTTAAGTTTTGTAAACCATAAGAATATATTAGGAAATTGCTTATATAAGTAGCTACAAAATGTAGTGTTATTATTGAATTTGCTCTTTTTAGCCGGTGACAGAACTACAGTACATCCATGTTATAGTGGATGGAGCTGGTTGCTGCAGTGCTGTTTCCATAGAAGTCACTGGGAGCCGCTCTGCATTTACAAGATCTGCCCACTACACAATGGGCAGAGCTGTGCAGTTCCGGCACTTGGGCTACCCTGAAATGGCTGATCGGCAGTGATGTAAGGTGTTGAATCCCTGCCAATCAGACATAGAGTTGATCGGTGGAGGTGCAAGGTATCGGACCCCAGCCAGTCAGTGGTATGCCATGTCTTGATATATCTCCTCCAATTTATATTACAAAGTTGAGTAACATGATACAATTGCTATGCTTTCTTCACACAAAAAGAAAATGCTCCTGTGTATTGCATTCCAATTTACAAAGCTTTAAGCATTTTAGTATACTGCTGTTCCTGTTTCCTCTTTGCAGAACAAAATTACTGAGTTATAACCTGAATTGATTATGGATAAAAATCATTGTGGAGGGTTGCCCTGAACAACAGATTGTCAACACAGCCTTTAAAAATGGATTTTTTATTAGAACAGTCTCCAAATTCTTTAATATCCAAATGACTCTGCTTAGAAAGGATATTGATTCCTATTGATGATTCAATACTTACACTCACTACTGCTAATGGAGTAGTGACAGAGCACGATTTAAGCCAACACCTTCCTATTAGTCATTTGGTAAAGACCAATACATCTGCTAAATTTCTTAAACGTATCCCTTGTTCTCCACTGTTTGGAAACATCATGAAAACAGTGCAGATATTAAAGTGGTTCTGTCAAGCTTCTAGTGTTCTCCTGAGGGCAACAAAGTACAGAAGGGGACAGGCTGAGCTGATGGAGTTTCCTTCCCTTTTACTCACAAATAATGATTGACAACTGTTTTTGGGAAGTCGTTATGGAGAGAGAGCTGTCAGTCAATGTGTGTGGGTGGGGCAAGCAGGACTTTCTCTAGGAGTTCTGGCAGTATTTGGCACTTTATAAAATGTCTCCTAAAAGGAGGCTCAGTGGTTAGCACTGGTGCCTTGCAGCATTGGGGTCCTAACTTCGAATCCGACAAAGGGTAACATCTGTGTTTGTAGAGGTTTCCTCCCACACTCCAAAGACAAACTGATAGAAAATTAAGATTGTGGCCTCACCTGGGACAGAAAATGATGATAATGTATGTAAAACTCTGCAGAATATGTTGGTGCTATAAATAATGCAGAATAGTAAATATTGCGTACATTGTGCTAACTGTATTTGCACAAGCACTGAACGTTCAGATACTGTGCAGCGAATGAATGAAAGGGGATGCAGCAAGTATGGCTGAGAAGGCGTGTATGTGGGTACAACACAATATCATTGCCATCGTCCATCTTATGGATGTGATTGGGGTGAAGTATTATGACATATGACAGAATCATATGTCACAACAATGCCGTTTTAAAAAATATTTTTAAAATGGACAATTCACTATGTTTTATTGAAAACACTGATTAAATCATAGAAAACTACAGATCCCCAAGCTAAGCAACTCCCCTCTACCCTCAGATTGGAAGATAGGGAGTTTTTTTTTTTTTACCAGCTGGGACAGGGCAACTGGTCAAAAAGAGAGATGAATGAAGTAAACTACAGAAATATTCTTAATGAAAACCTGATGCAGAGTACTCTGGACCTCAGACTGTGCCAAAGTTTCACCTTCTAATAAAAAATGACCACAAACACACAGCCAAGATTACAAAGAAGTGGCTTAGGGACAACTCTGTGAATGTCCTTGCTTGGTCCAGTCAGAGCCCTGACTTTAATCCAATTGAAAATCTCTGGACAGACCTGAAAATGGCTGTCCACCAAAAGTCCACATCCAGCCTGACAGATCTTGAGAAGATCCGTAGAGAAGAATGTAAAAAAATCCCCAAAATCCAGGTCTGCAAACCTTGAGCATCATACTCAAGAAGACTTGAGGCTGTAATTGCTGCCAAAGTAGCTTTGTCCTGAGTAAGGGGTCTGAATACTTATGTCGATTCGAGATTTTAGTTTTTTTCATTTCAATAAATTAGCAAAGATTCCAAACATTCTGTTTTTACTTTCTCATTATGGGGTAAACATTGTTGTTTTGTTTTTGTGTTTTTTTATTTTTTATTTTAGCTTGAGGCCAGAACATGACAAATGTGAAAGAGTGAATGCGCTGAAAGTGTGGTCAATACAAAGATCTGAAACATTATTTATTTATTCCAAGGACTTTAAAATGACCAGGGGACAAACATTATGTGTAAAGGAAATATGATCTAAGAATTGTAAGCTCTTGCGGACAGGGTCCTCTCCCCTCTGTAGTCTGGTAATAGTTTCTTATTTATCATATGTATGTGTAAACCCCTCTTGATGTACAGAGCCATGGAATTTATGTGCTTTCAAATGAAAAATAATAAGTAATGAATTTTTTTTTTTATTATGATGTTAATATTAAAGTTTTTCATAAATAATTTCTTATATCACCCATAGTTTAGTTTGTATATTGCTTTAACTTTCCAAACTAAAAAAAAATAAAATCTGAATTGTCTATCCTGAAAAACTCCTAACAGTTAAATTTGACAGCAGATGCTGCACGTATAACATTGCCAAGCCTGGTGACCTATCTGAACACGGTTGGAGGTGGAAGTTGGTTAGGGCAGTAAACCTATGAGCTACAATAAAAGAAAAACACCATTGAGCTCACAGCCCTGCGAGAGAGAAGAATACAGGTAACAGAGAAGTAACTAGATTTAATAAGTTGTGCACTCTCTAGAAGATGTGACTTCTCCTTGTATCTGTAAATCAAGTTATGAACAGACAAGTTCATCCACCTCAATAATCTGTATTCTGTCCTTCAATGGTAACATGAATGGCTGTATATTGAAAAACACAACACTTCATGTCTTCACATATCCTTCCATTTCCTGCAACCTTATTACAAATGAGTGCAGTAGATCAGATACAGTGAGTGTGAATAATACAGACCTTATTATGGCATG
The DNA here is from genome assembly GCF_014858855.1 of Bufo gargarizans. Classification (NCBI taxonomy): domain Eukaryota; kingdom Metazoa; phylum Chordata; class Amphibia; order Anura; family Bufonidae; genus Bufo; species Bufo gargarizans. The sequence goes on from NC_058080.1 coordinate 436,551,809, forward strand.
CAGATCGCAGTAGACCATGAAGAAATACCATTGTTTCATTAGATAAGTCCAATTTCACATACTCAATCCCACTGCTGTCAAGCTGTCACAAAATGAGTTTTGGACCTTTTGTGAAATTAAACACACATCAGTGATTTACATACAGTATATCTCATGACAGACAGCAGAAGGACAACCAGATTTGAACACTGACAAGCCAGTGTGCACGACATTTGCGATAGGTGTAGCAACTATTTGATATGATATTAGATGAACCTACTAAGCTATGATAGAGGGAAGATCTAGTAAAAACAATCTTCTGTTCCTTAAAAGGTCTTCCTCCACCTGTTAATTATAGACTTCAGGTATTTTATTCATTCCCATTGCCACATGTGTATAAAATCCAACCACTAGCCATGCTGTCTGCCTTGACAAACATTTGTGAAAGAATGGCTCATTCTAAAGAGCTCTTTGACTTCCAGCATGGTCCTGTAATAGGATGTCACATCGTAAGGGACAGTTCACATCTCCGCTACTTTTTCTGTCCTTCTGATCCATCAGAACAAAAAAAACAAACAAACAGGATCCTGAAGAAAAGTTCAGCACAGTTGGCATCTGTTTCAGCCCTTTCTATCAGAGATCTGTTATTTTGGACCCAAATTCCTGCATGCAGTGTTTTGTTTTTTCCATTATAAAAAACAAATCTCAAATCAAGATGCCAAATATGCAACAGGATCTGTTTTTTTTAGAGGATCCTGTTTTTTTTCTGTTCTTCTGACGGCTCAGAAGAATGGAAAATGAAACAGAGATTTGAACTCTCCCTAAGTCATGACATTTCTTCCATGATTAACTGTGAGTCGCATTATTGCAGAGTTTAATTGTTTAGGTACCACAGCATCTCAGCCATGAAGTGGAGACCATGTAAAGTTACAGAGTGGGGTCACTAACTGCTGAGGCATATAGTGCATAAACGTCACCAGTGTTCTGCTGACTAAATAATTGCAAAACTTACAAACTTCCTCTGGCATTAACATCAGCACAACAATTGTGGGCCATAAGCTTCATGGCATGGGTTTAGTTGGAAGAACAGCTGCATACAATCTTTACATAACTAATCACAATGCCAAGCACCGGATGGGGCAGTGAAAAGCACACTTCCATCATACTCTGAAGCAGTGGAAATGTGTGCTATGGAGTGATGACTCTTCTCCTCTATCTGGCAGTCTGATGGAAGAGTCTGGATTTGGTGAACATCAGGAAAACACTACCTGCCTGACGGCATTGTGCCAACTGTAAAGTCTGGTGGAGGAGGGATAATACTATGGGGTTGTTTTCAGGGTTGGTCTAGGCCTCATAGTGAAGGTAAATCTTAAAGGGAACCTGTCACCAGGATTTTGTGTATAGATCTGAGTGGGTTGCTAGATGGCCACTAGCACATCCGCAATACCCAGTCCCCATATCTCTGTGTGCTTTTATTGTGTATAAAAACCGATTTGATGCATATGCAAATTAACCTGAGATGAGTCAGAGCTTGAAAATATGACTCTTCTCTGGTCACACAAGTAAGGCCTCTTTCACACTTGCGTTGTCCAGATCCGGCATGTACACTTGCCGGAATTACACGCCGGATCCGGAAAAACGCAAGTGTACTGAAAGCATTTGAAGACGGATCCGTCTTCAAAATGCTTTCAGTGTTACTATGGCAGCCAGGACGCTATTAAAGTCCTGGTTGCCATAGTAGGAGCGCGGAGCGGGGGAGCGGTATACTTACAGTCCGTGCGGCTCCCGGGGCGCTCCAGAATGACGTCAGAGCGCCCCCACGCGCATGGATGACGTGCCATGTGATCACGTGATCCATGCGCTTGGGGCGCCCTGACGTCACTCTGGAGCGCCCCGGGAGCCGCGCGGACGGTAAGTATACTGCTCCCCCGCTCCCCGCTACACTTTACCATGGCTGCCAGGACTTTAGCGTCCCGGCAGCCATGGTAACCACTATAAAAAAGCTAAACGTTGGATGCCTTTCAATGGGCATTAATTCCGGATCCGGCCTTGCGGCAAGTCTTCAGGATTTTTGGCCGGAGAAAAAAGCGCAGCATGCTGCGGTATTTTCTCCGGCCAAAAAACGTTCCGTTCCGGAACTGAATACATCCTGCTGCATCCTGAACGGATTTCTCTCCATTCAGAATGCATTAGGATAAAACTGATCAGGATTCTTCCGGCATAGAGCCCCGACGACGGAACTCTATGCCGGAAGACAATAACGCAGGTGTGAAAGAGCCCTAAGATATGACTCTTTTATGTTAATTTGCATATGTATCAAATCAGGTTTTTTTACACAATACAAGCACACAGAGCTATGGGGACTGAATATTGCGGATGTGCTTGTGGCCATCTAGCAACCCATGTCCTCAGTTCTATACCCCAAATCCCGATGACAGATTACCTTTAATGTGAAATCAAGACATTTTGGAGAACTGTACGCTTCCAACTTTGTGGGAGCAGTTCAGGGAAAGCTCATCTCTGCAGTGGGTTCTGACCTCAACCCTATCAAACACCTTTGGAATAAAGTACAATGGAGATTGAAAGCCAAACCCTCTTGTCCAACATCAGTGTCTGACCTAATAAATGCTTTTTTGGATGATTGGGCAAGAAAATCTCACAAATACACTCAAAATCTTGTAGAAATTTTTACCCAGAAGGGTGGAGGATGTTTTAGCTGCAAAGGGCTTACCAATCTGTATTAATGCTTACGTATTTAGAATGGTAGGTCATAAAAGCTCCTGAAGGCGTTCTGTGTAAGCTCCCCAATACTTTTGTCCATATAGTGCTGAGATGTTTCAGACAAAACATAACTTAGAAAGGAGCTGGTAACAAGGAGAAGAGTGACAGGGAAGCTAGAATCAGCTACAATGACAGGTCTATCACTGGTTTGTAAACAGGGAGCCTGTCAACATCATGCAAAGTGAATGTCAGACAGGTTCCATTTAAAAATGAATAAATTAAATTAATTTTATAAGTATTTCCAGAATAATTGTCTTTAGCCTATATGTGTTTTTCATTTTTATTATTAGATACCCCAGAGCTAGGCCTACTGCCAGACTTATACTCCATTTACATCAGCCATGTACATTTAAAAGAACACATTTTATAATATTCAAAATGTCTTTAACTTCCTTTGTGACCAAGCAATTTTCTGTTCTTTATTTTAGGTTTTTACTCCCTGCCTTAGTTATTTAATTTTCCATTCTCATGGCCTTATGAGGGCTTGTTTGTTTTGTAGGACAAGTTGCACTTTGTGATTTCACCAGTTTATATTGCATAGGATGTAGTGGGAAACTGGAATTGGAAAAAAAAAAAGAGGCAATTCCACCATAGTTTTACTGGTTTCATTTTTAAAGGCATTCCCTTTGCATTAAAACTGACCTATCAGCTTCGTTCTCTGAGTCAGTAGATTACAGTTAGAGATGAACTAATCAAATCCCACGAGGTGGAATTCCATTCGAATTTCAGGATAAATTTGATTCGCCTCGAAGCCTAATTTCCTTGTGCTTTGTATTAGCGAATCAATTTAACCTAAAATAGTGTAAAAAACTAAAATGCTTCTTGCATTTGCTCGCGACGGGCTGCCAGCTGCCATTTTGATTGAATATCTCGTCCAAAATCCCGTGGGTTGTGATGTATGACGTCATCTCACACAGCAAGAAATTTTGTGCCAGATCTTCAAGCAAGATGGTCGTGGTCGGCCCGTTGTGAGCAAATGGAGGTGGTAAATTTGCCCCCCAAAAATTTTAATGTAAATTTTACACTGTTTTTACACTCAGATGCCGCGATCATGTATGGCATGTATGGCATCTGAGGGGTACAATGACAGGGGGCGGCGCTATCGCAGCTCCCTTTCATTACACCTGCTACGTACACAAACATGTGCTTCGTGACGAAGTAATTCATCTCAAAGCAAATATTTTTGTAAAATTCGTGGACCTTTTCAATAATTCGCTCATCTCTAATTACAGTGATATCACATTTATATAATTTTATTGTGTTTTAATACTTAAAAAAATTAAGAACTTAAGAAAAATAATCTTTTCATTGCTATATTCTGACCCCCTTAACTTTTTTATATTTATCTATGTCAGGCATGCTCAACCTGCGGCCCTCCAGCTGTTGCAAAACTACAACTCCCAGCATGCCTGAACAGCCTACAGCTATCAGCCTACAGCATGGCATTGTGGGAGTTGTAGTTTTACAACAGCTGGAGGGCCACAGGTTGAGCATGCCTGATCTATGGAATTACGACCACAATCCATCAGTGGTGGCAGTGCTTGCACACTATAGAAAAAAACACCAGCCTATGTGAGCTCCCACGGTCCTGGCCACCAGAGAGGCCAACACTTTTTCCTATAGTGTGCAAGCACGGCCACCACTGGTGGATTGCAGGGTAGTCATAACCATGGAAACAAGCAGTGTATAATGTGAAATCAAGCCATCAAAGTAAGCAATATGGACAATCACAATACATTACTAAATGCCTTGTCTTAACTTTCTATAATCATAAATGCCACTTGCTGAAGTGAAACAAGCCCTTTAAGTCCCCTTATGGGACTTGAACATTCTATTATCTGATTGTTAATCCCATAGACTGCAGTGGGAATTTTAGTGTGTTCCTATAGAACGCTTCAACAGGCAGGGCTTCATATAAACATAGATGTGACAAGCTTGGTAGCCTCTAGAAGGCTCAAAACTACCAAAATGCAGGATCTGCTCCACCAATGTCAGTACTGAGAATCCAAGGGAAAGCCACCTCAGATGCCATGGTCGCAATTGACCATAGCATATGAGGTATTAAATGTTTATAATTGGCGTCATCGCCAATCACAGACATTGGCTCCTGGTGTCTGCTGTGTAAAGCACACAATAGACAGAGCAATGCAGTTATGGTGCTGACTTTCTACAACAAAGATAATGCAGAATAACTGATTAGTGGGAGTGCAGGTTGTTGGACCTCCCCCGCTCTGCTATTGATGGCCTATTCTGAGGATAGGCCATTAATATAATAAGAGTAGACAACCCCTGTAAGGTGTAACATTTTATCTGATGGACTAAAGAAAATTATAAAGGATGCTGCTATATATACAATATTATGCAGCAGCCTAGACATGTTCACCTGTTGTATATAAATCTGACTTTCCATCCCTTGCTACAATTAACTTGAACAAGTGCAGTCAGTCTTTTTTTTTTTCCTATTTCTATAAATGTTCCATTTTTTTCTGAAATCTAAAATTGATTTGCCTCCTTTATTATGTGAAAATCCAGATGTCCCCCGACTGATTACTCCTGGGCATGGTATCAGCAGCTGAGGACATGAAGAATGAGATTTTAAAGGCATGCCTTGCATAATCAAAAGTATCAGCATGTTCCTGAGTCCTATGGAAACAAGCAGATAGATTTCAGCACATGCTAATGGATCCTTACAGTGTCTGCAGATTTACTGCATATTATTATAATTACCTTTCACCTCTGGAAGAAAGTTTTTACGTACAAAATGAAAGATAGCTATTAATGTATTTCCAAATGTACAGTATGTGCTGTCGTCTTGCCCATTACTTCACTCCTATAGTTATACTGATTGGCTTTTACATTAAATATAGTCGTTTTAACACAATGTTGTCCTGAAATAGCAAGAACATCCGGATGTTAATTCTCACTATAACATCTGCATTACCTGGTGGCTGAGATGTTTAAATGTTACCCAGCAGAAGTTTCACCAGGTAATAGTATGGATGGGGAGGACACTATACTGCCATCTAGAGATGCTGCCATCTCTCAGCTACTATATAACCATGGAAGGGCTCTCCTACTGCAGATAGAATACCCTCCAAAGCAGGAGATGGTTGGCTGGATGGTTGAATGCTGCTGCTTGACAAATGTATTGTAGCCATCTCAAAACCATGAAGGGCATTTAAAGGGACTCTCATCTTTAAAGTGTTCATAAGATTATGTGTGATATGACCTCTTTCAGAAGGCAACCCTAAATTGAAGAGCAAAATATTTTTTTGAGAGTCTAAGGTCTAAGAAAAAGGTGCTCTCACTTATTTGAACTCTTATTGATTTGGATGTAAAGTGATTTTGATTGTAAACCTGGAACCTTTTAATCTTTGTTCATTGAAGACCAAGAAGTGTGGAATGTCAATGGGCTGAAGGAGGTCTGCCAACAGAGGGTAATGCAGTCAGGAGCCTCTGCAAATAGGAGGTCTAATTTCACAGATTGGTTACTACCCATAGTGGCGAAAGTATAATTTTTTATGTCAGAGTGAGGGTTTAGCCATATATTGTCAATTGCATTTACCATTGTAGTGCACCAATTTTTGCAATGCTCTGTTTTATATAATCCGCACATTTGGCTATCCTGTGTGGGATGCTTTTGTGGTGCATGTGGTCCATTGCAGGCCTCCTCCATTGTATGCATTTTTGCGGCGGATTGCTGTTAGCAACGGATCACAAGTGCAGGACTTGCTCCCCCAGCTAGAAATGCGCAACAGCATTTTGGGTTTTGAGCATTTTTCTGCCTCTTAAGACAACTTTACTTTGTCATTGTGTACCCATTGCTAGGAAATAATAGTTTTTGCAACATTTTTCTAAATTTTGGCCTAATATTCACCATAAATTAGCAAATTATAGAATTCAGCATCTCCAGTCATTATTTTCTTGATTGCGAAAATTGGCAATGTAAAATGCGCGTATTGCGCACGCAATACAGACGTGGTTCACTTTTGCTACATTTTTCAAGCTGCTAGAAGAGACTGGAGAAAATGCACAGTACAGTAACTCCTATCACACTACCTAACATCCTGCACTGGAACCTACACTATATCACTATCTAACCTACCCTCACTATCTCCCACTAATTTTCTGTTTTAGGCAACTTTCACAGTAGCGTTTTGGCCTTCCATTCCTGAGATCCGTTCAGGGCTCTCACAAGCGGTCCAAAACGGATCAGTTTTGCCCTAATGCATTCTGAATGGAAAAGTATCCGCTCAGAATGCATCAGTTTGCCTCCATTCAGTCTCCATTACGCTCTGGAGGCAGACACCAAAACGCTGCCTGCAGCATTTTGCTGTCCGCCTGATAAAGCGGAGCAAAACGGATCCATCCTGGCATACAATGTAAGTCAAGGTTCGGGAGCAGGCAGAAGAGGTGTCAGGAAGCAGATCAAGGGTCAAATCCAAAGGTAAGCTTAATAACAATAATAATACACAGCCTAAGAGACCAAAATCACAGGCAACCTGTAGCCAGCAGGTTGCCTGTATTTATAGTGGGGAGTGAGGGGGACGTGGCCAGCGTCACATGACCGACAGACCGACCAGTCGAGCACCGAGTGATCAGCTCAGCGCTCAAGGCAGACCTAGGAGCAGGGAGCCTCCCAGCTAGCAAAGCCGCCCTGGGAATGAGGCCGAACACAGATCCTCGCTAACGAAGCTAAGCAGCAGGTCTGCGGCTGATGGGAGACCGAGTGTGCCTTTGGCGCTCCGTTACACATGGATTACAACATGTTTCCGTTTGCTCCAGGCAGGTCCCACACAGTGCAGGAATGACCATACCTCACCCAATGAGTACCAAGATATCATTGAGAAGGAAAGCCCTATAGGGGCTGTACCTAAAGATGTCCTATTGCAATAATTGAAACTAAAACATTTAAAAACCCAGATTATACCCAGGATGTTACCTTAACAAATAAAGCACTTGTGTTATATGCAATGTAAAATACACCATCCATGGCACTGGAACAACACTGCACATGACAGAGTCCTAACACACTGGCCACAACAGCTCTTCTACATCTACTTTCTAAAGCATTTCATTCCCTCACTAAAATAACGGAACATCTAATTTACCTAAGACAGGCTGCAGCAGAAGATGTCTAATGACCTAGTGGGGAAGACGATATTACGGCTGATGTTATTAAAGCACCCAGAAAAGCCCCACGTTGTTTATCTATCTTGTTTGATCATCAGATGTAGGTCAAAAAGAAGTATGTGTAGAGTGAAAAGGGCTTCCTTTTAGGAGTTTTATTTATCTGTCTTCCTAAATTGTTTATTAAAGCATTAATCAAAGTGTTATCAGCCTGACATGGCGATTATGCTGTGCCTTCATCATGATAAATTGATTCATATTATCCTTTAATTTCCTGTTAATGTAATGAGATATTTTCTTCAGGCCGGTTCTAGTGAGCATATTACTTAGTACAAGTGGATGACTGTACAATATTCTATTTAAATGGGTTGGCCACTTCGTGGTTACTGGTGTTTGTCAGATGACTATATACTGTAGCACTTACTAAAATAGCATTTGATAAAATTCTTTGCCATTCTATATTTCCTGAGGTAAGCCCCCTTATTTGCCAAGTCTTTTATACTGTCCACAGGGTAGTCCTGTCCATAAAATGGCTGCTGATGGAGGGTCACCATATTGAAAGCCGCCATATTGTATTAAGAGTAATTTTTTCCAATGGGAAGGGGATCATGTAGCCTATCAAAGAAGACCAGAGTTTTCTCAGAAATCGCAATCAGATTTTCAATATCTCTTGTGGTTATCAACACAGAAAGTTCAAAAGTTTTCTTGTTCGTTACAGGTAACTGAAGATGGAATCTGTGTTCAGCACCATGGACAACACATTCAACATGTAAACTAACGGTAGCTGGCCTTATCAGGTATTGTTCCTGGTTGTTGTTGCAACTTTCTGTGTTCATAGGTTTTGAACCACAATAGATATAGATATTCCAAATTTGCGGCAATTGAGTTCTGAGAAAATTCTGGTGTTTGATAAGCTACAATTTTATGAAATAAAAGGGTGTCCTGCGACTTTTGACTCACCTTGTAGATTACTTTTTACCCATAACTAATGACACCATACAATACCTGATGGTCTGATTAGTAAAATAGTTTAGATATTGAAATAAATCCAGATGATATGTTTTATAGGGATGGCAGCTTTAACTGTATTTCAGTTAAATACAGCAGCTCTGATATTATGGCCATACCCAGAGTGAACTGAGACCAACAATTTACACTTTTAGACCCAGGTGATTTTTTTACATTTTCGTTTTTAACTCCATGCCTTCTCGAAGCCATAACTTTTTAATTTTTTAATTCACATAGTTGTAAAAGAGCTTTCTTTTGTGGGGCAGGTTGTAGTTTCTAATGAAACCATTTTATATTACATAGGATGTATTGGGAAGCTGTGAGAAAAAATTCTAAATAAGGAAATGGGAAAAAGGTCCCTATTCAGCAAAACTCACCTGCTACCTTCATTCTGTGGATCAGTACAATTAGAGCGATACCACATTTATATATATTTTTATATTTTGTTTTAATACTTAAAAAAAAAAAAAAAAAAAAAAAAATTGTTAAAATTTTGTTTTACTTTGCACCATATCAATATATTCATATGTTAATAGTTTGAGCATTTTCAGATTTGGCGTTGCAAGTTATCTTTTTATTGTTTGCATTTATTTTTATTATGGGGAAAGGTTTGAATTTTTATATTTTATAGTTTTTATTATAACTATAGACCAGTGAGTCTGACATCAATAGTAGGCAAATTAATGGAAACCCTATTAAAGGATAGGATTGTGGAACATCTAAAATCCCATGGATTGCAAGATGAAAAACAACATGGGTTTACTTCAGGGAGATCATGTCAAACAAATCTTATAGATTTTTTTGACTGGGTGACTAAAATAATAGACGGTGGAGGTGCAGTAGACATCGCATATCTAGATTTTAGTAAGGCTTTTGACACTGTCCCACATAGAAGACTTATCAATAAACTGCAGTCATTGAGCATGGACTCCCATATTGTTGAGTGGATTAGGCAGTGGCTGAGTGACAGACAACAGAGGGTTGTAGTCAATGGAGAACATTCAAAACAAGGTCATGTTACCAGTGGGATTCCACAGGGATCTGTACTGGGACCAATTTTGTTTAATATCTTCATAAGTAATATTGCAAAAGGCCTCGATGGTAAGGTTTGTCTTTTTGCTGATGACACAAAGATATGTAACAGGGTTGATGTTCCTGGAGGGAAACGCCAAATGGAAAAGGATTTAGGAAAACTAGAAGAATGGTCAGAACTCTGGCAACTGAAATTTAATGTGGATAAGTGCAAGATAATGCACCTGGGGCGTAAAAACCCAAGGGCAGAATATAGAATATTTGACACAGTCCTGACCTCAGCATCTGAGGAAAGGGATTTAGGAGTAATTATTTCAGAAGACTTAAAGGTGGGAAGACAATGTAATAAAGCAGCACAAAATGCCAGCAGAATGCTTGGATGTATAGGGAGAGGTATAAGCAGTAGAAAGAGTGAAGTGCTTATGCCGCTGTACAGATCACTGGTGAGACCTCACTTGGAGTATTGTGCGCAGTACTGGAGGCCATATCTCCAGAAGGATATAGATACTCTAGAGAGAGTTCAGATAAGAGCTACTAAACTGGTCCATGGATTGCAGGATAAAACTTACCAGGAAAGGTTAAAAGACCTTAATATGTTTAGCTTGGAAGAAAGAAGAGACAGAAGGGATATGATAGAAACTTTTAAATACATAAAGGGAATCAACTCGGTAACGGAGGAGAGCATATTTAAAAGAAGAAAAACTACCACAAGAGGACACAGTTTTAAATTAGAGGGGCAAAGGTTTAAAAGTAATATAAGGAAGTATTACTTTACTGAGAAAGTAGTGGATGCATGGAATAGCCTTCCTGCAGAAGTGGCAGCTGCAAATACAGTGAAGGAGTTTAAGCATGCATGGGATAGGCATAAGGCCATCCTTCATATCAGATAGGGCCAGGGACTATTCATAGGATTCAGATATATTGGGCAGACTAGATGGGCCAAATGGTTCTTATCTGCCGACACATTCTACGTTTCTATGTTTCTATGTTTTAAAACCATATTTTTTTTTAACTTTGGGCTAAGCCTAATGGCATTGTCCTGGCGGTTCCCTGGTATTCACCCTTTAAATCCTGCACTGGGATCCGGACTTTAATGCAGGAAAACATCCAGGTTGCTACCACCTGGAGTAGTCCTGTTGTAGTTGATGGCTGACCAATGAGGGTCATAGACTCCATTGTGAAGCACAACGGACTAAAGGGCCCTTTATATGGGCCAAGAATGGCATAGATCATCACTAACGAGCATTCATAGTAAAACGCAAAACGCTCATTCATCAGGTAATTGTTTGTGAGAACAGAAATCCAAATTTCCCGACAGCAGATCGTGCTGTGTAAACACGATCTGCTGCGGGGAAACAGTATGTCATTATGGGGAAGAGCGATAGCATTAGCAAACTTTCCTTCCCATCTCTAGAGGAGATCGCTGCATGTAAATGCACCAGTCTCCTCCACCAGTGAGCAATAGATTGTAGGGAAGGAGCGCATCCTTCCCGACAATCTGCTGTAATATTGTTCAGTGTGAAGGGACATTTAAGCAAAAGTGCAGTCTGAACACTGTCCAAGGTGAGGGCAGGCTGAGTCTGTGTGCATTCCAGATTGCAATTCCAAGGTCAGGGCAGGCAGAATACATGCATAGTCCAAGTGGCAGTTCCAAGGTCATGGAGAAGGGAGCAAGGGGCAGAATCAGTAAACGGGTAGTCAGAGAAGAGATCACACATTTGCTGGTTACTTGAGACTAGAAAACCTCAAAGCCCGTACAAGATAGTGGATCCACATCCCAGCTAAGTAGGGAGACTGATCAGCATTTTAGTCAGCAGGTTGACAGGGAGCAAATGGGAAGGATTTACTCTAGCAGTGTTGAAAGGACTATCTCTGAGCATTAGTCTCAATAAATGCAGGGAGAGCCCACACCTGCCCAGGACAGCAGCGGACACGGGCCACCAGCCTAACAAGAACATGTGATTGTTAGGTCACTTGTCCCTTAGACTGCAATGAATTACCAATGTGCTATGTTCCTATGGAGCTCTGCCACCTTCAGGCCTCAATAGGAACTACTGCTGTTGTTGCCTCATATCCTTTAGCAGGACTGAAGATACTACAAAGAACAAACAGTTCCCCAATCGCTGTGGGCCCCAGGAGCTCTGTGCTCTAAGGGAAAGCTGCCCTTGATGCCTTGATCACAATTGACCACAGCATCTGAAGGGTTTAATATCTGTGATGAGCGTTTTATTGCTGATCATACACATTAGCCTGAGGTCTCTACTGTGAAACAGAAGAAACGCGGTGGCTGCTCTGCTCCAAAGTGAGTGCCATCTTAAACCTCTTGGAGTTTATTTTTTATTTTTTGCATTTTCATTTTTCTTCCTTGTCTTCACAGAGCCATAACTATTGTATTACTAGTTTTACTATTTATAACTATTTTATTACTAGTTTATTAACTATTTTCCATTCACATAATTGTATGAGGGTTTATTTTTAGTGGGACAAGCTATACTTTCTAATGCCACCATTTAATATGGCATACAATGTAGTGGGAAGCGAGAAAAAAATTCCAAATGCAATTCCGCCACAAGTTTACAGGTTTTGTCCCTAGGCATTCCCTATGTGGCAAAACTGACCTTTTCCCTTCATTCTCCCTGACAAGAGTCAGTACAAAGAAACCACATTTACTTATTGTGTGTTTTAATACTGAAAAAAAATCTAAACTTTGGGGAATAATTTTTTGCCTCACAGCCTGTAGTTTTTATTGATACCATTTTTCCGTTTGTGACTTTTTGATCACATTTTATAAAAATTTTTTTTTGCTAAGTGAAGCAAAAAAATTGTGAATCGCTCATTTTGATTTTATTTTTCCGTTATGCCATATAAATATTTTTTTATATTTTAATAGTAGGGACGTTTTTGATGCGTTATTGTTTAATTATTTATTTTGTTATTCTATGGAAAAGGGAGGTGATTAACATTTTTATATTTTTAATTTATATTTTTTTAAACCTTTATTAGCCCCTCTAAAAGGCTACAATGTTCACTAGTTAGATTTCTTATAGTTTATACTGTAGTTCCATAGAACTACAGTATAAGCTCAATTTGCGGTTATCCTATGTTGGCCTTCGTGGGGGAGCCCGTCTTAACCTGGAAGCATACGCTTCCGGGTTTTTCACCATTTAGATGCAGTGGTCACACATGACTACGGCATGCAAAGCGTTCAATGCTTGCAATCGGTATTATTACTGGTCGCAGACATTAACCACTGGCCTCTGCTGTTTGAAACAGCAAAGACCATACAGCTATGGCGCCCGCCATTTAAAGACCCTTCCACTGTACCTGTACGTTGCAGGGAGCCTAAGGGTTAAATAACCGACCAGTGCCGTACATATATGTGCTGTTCTGGAATGGATTAAACTTAGTTTATTAAAGGGCTTATCAAGCTTTATAATATTACCCCTTAAGGATGCAGCCTTAAATCTTAACAATTTATTTTTCAAAGAACATAATTTTTTTATTTGTTTGCCGACATACCCATTTGAGGACTTTTTTATGTGGAGAAAGTTGTATTTTCCCTTTCCTACAACAGCTGATATAAAAAGTATGTAATTTTAAGTCTAGAGGCTGCATAGCTTATGTGAGCTCAGGGGCTCCGTCAAATAGCTGATCTGACGTCATTGATCTAATGCCGATGGCCTGTCCCGAGGATAGGGCACCAATATTAGAAAGCTGGTTAACTCCTTTAAAATATGTTAGTGTGGCAAGGATGAAATACAAGTATAAATATTGGCAGCTGGGATTCACAATTGCAAGGGAACCCTCAAAATCTGCTACTACTATTGCTGCAGAAAGTGTTCTACAGATGCGTCCTTCTCTACAGAATGAAATATTTTATGGCATCCTTGAGCAACCAGTGATAGGGACAGCCACATTTTATATTGACCCTGAGCTCTACTGAGGGGAACCCCTATTATATCTATGCACCATTTCATTGTAGAAGCATAGCAGCCAGTGATGGCCAAGATCGGAGCACCAGCACCATGGTGGCAATATGTTCATGAATAGGAATGCATTTGTCATAGTTGCTACTCTTTACATGTTTTCCTCTAGGTTCAAGAAAAAGATAATGCCTGATGACAAATGATACTGGCCGCAAAGCTAAACAAAGGATAATCTAACTTAATTTACTGAAGTAAAGCTTTTTAGCAGGGGCGTAGCTAAAGGCTCATGGGCCCTGGTGCAAGAGTTCAGCTTGGGCCCCCTCCCCCTTCACTCAGTGCTGGTGCACCTAGCTTTTCTGCTGCCCGAGGCAAAAAATGAAACGCCCCCCCATGCCAAATTCTCAACCTAAGCCCTTCCCTCCAGTTCTACTGTTAAAGGGGTTGTCCTCTTTTTACTACTGATGACTAGTGTTAATCACGAATATTCGAATAGCAAATTATCACTAATATCGCCACTTAGAGAATTTGCAAATATTTAGAATATAGAGCTATGTATTCGTTATATCCAATATTCAGCATTTTTTCCACCTGGACACATGATTCCTCTCTGCTTCTTGCTTGTGGGCCAATGAGAAGGAATCAATGTCAAGTTCGCAACAATAGTGCACCAATCAGTAATCTGTAGTCAGACCTGCTAAAATGTGAAGACCCCTAGTAAGACCTCAAGGCCCCCATTAAACCTCTCCAGACCCCCAATAAGACCTCCATATCAGACCTCATATTACACTGTAAAATAATAAAATAACTTACCTCTCCTGTCTCCTGCCGCCACTCTCCCTGTCCTGGCTCTCTTCTCAGGACCCGCGCTGTACAGTCACCTGACCTCCTGCAGCATCAGGTCAGAGAGCGCTCTGTATGTCCTGACGCTGCAGCCAGCCAGGACACAGCAGTGCAGAACCTGAGAAGAGTAAGCCGGAGGAGGGGTAAGTACAGCGCTCACAGCTCTTCACCCCCGCCTCCTCCTCCTCCTGCATACTAGTGTGCACTTCCATCATGGAAGCGCTCACTAGTATTCCCTTTATAAGATGCACTCCATCTTACAAAGGGAAAAGTACACTACCTCCTGGGCCCCCCTGGCTTAGGTTCCTGGTCGCAACTGCGACCCCTATAGCTACGTCACTTATTAGAATAGCTCGTATGCCAGGTGCGCACACTGCTTTTGGCATCTAAAGGGTTAGAACCTTGGCTGTGTGACAACATGTAGTACCTTCTACCAGGGTACTTCAAATACATGATATCCCGTGAGATGTCAACCTTGCATGCCCACTGCTGACATCTATATAAAATATGGATATGAGCAATGTGTTTTCTGTTTGGAATCGGGGGAGGGGGGGGGGGGGGGGAGAGGGTGCGGTATAACAATGTAGTGTGACAATTTGGTAAAGTAAAAACTACTGTAATAAAAATAAGCACAAAATGTTAGTTATTTTATTGGGCATGTTCTGTAGAAAAGGTTATAAGCTAAGATATTGTTTTTCTGAACTGCCATTCACTAGATTTCTCTATAATAGCTGATGTGTTGTTACAAAACAGTAACAGTAATGATTTATTGGCAGAAGCAAACAGCCTGACTTTCTAAAAGTTTCAGAGCACATAGTACTGCTCATCAACACTTGCCTTAAGCAGTAAATGAAACTAAAAGAGTCGATGTTGATGAATGGCTCCTTAGCCAGTAATATCCAGCATCATTGCCACAATACTTTCTAGGTTTATTATGCTAAAGGCAAGAGCTATTTGTGATACAAACACAATCTAAATGTCTACTGTTATCAATAAGTTGCTGATGAAGGAGATAACAGTATACAGTGTACATACTGTATAGTGAGGTCTACTATATGTACACAAAAGAACAAGCTATACAAGTATTTATTATACTGTAGTATCTATCTAGTATCTATCTATCTATCATTCTATCTATATCTATTTATCCATTTATCTATCCAGGGGCGCAACTAGCCTTTCCACTGACTCAAGCAAAAAGTCAAATGGCACCTCAGCCCTAAAAATGTTAACACTTATGGCTCACGCACTAAAACTTTTTTTTTTTTTTATTCTGTGTCCATTTGGTTTTTCTTTGTGGCCCATATGCCAAACCATTGACTTCAATGTGGCTGGAAAAAAAAAAAAAATGACTCCATGTGCATTATGTGTACGTATGTCCGCATGGCTGTTCCGCCAAAAAATAGTACTGATATTGTCTGCATTATGCACAAGGATAGGAGTGTTCTATTAGGGACCGTTCCTTTTATTCCGCAAAATGTGGAATGCACACAGCCGGTACAGTCGTGTGCATGGGCCCTTACATTGTCCATATCAGATCAAATCTTCACAAGAATGCCCTATATCAGTGGTAGCAAACCTATGGCACGGGTGCCAGAGGCAGCACTCAGAGCCCTCTCTGTGGGCACCCGCGCCCTGGAAAAGTCTATGGTGTACCAATATTCCTTAGCCTTTTCCTGCCATTCATCAGCAGTGCCGTGCCATTGAAACACATGTGATTGCTGAGGCAAGGAACAGAGATACAGTGACAGTGCTACAGAAACGGTGGGACTGTGGACAGGTGAGTTTATTTAATTTTTTTAATTGGGCACAGGCTACGACCATTGGGGTTGACAGCCTCTTTAAGGTCTTTGATTTTATACCTTGTAAAGTAAATGGTATCTGTGGTCAAATTTGGTGAAAACATGCTAAAACATCATGCATAACATTCCTGATTTGGCTGCACTCTTTGGGGGCTTGTCCTAAGCAAAAAAAATAAAAAACTCCAACTATGTGTAATACTATTCTTTGGGGTTGTCCAGTGGTTACTCACCTCCTTAGGCTCCAGAGCTGTCTGTTGCTGCAAACCTTGGTTTATAACAAAGATCTAATTTCAGGGATCCTGCTATACAGACAACCAGGGATATACAGTATGTGGGTCACTAACCCCCACTGGTACAGTCAGGGATAGATTTACACTTGTAACAAGTACACATACACAGCATATATATATATATATATACACACACACACACATAAATACAGCATATAAATACATACATAGCATATACACACACATAAATACAGCATATACAAACATACACAGCATATATACAACATATACATACAAATATACGCATAAACCGTAATTCACTATTTTCACTAGGTGCATGAAGGAAATTCCAATGCATAGAATGAGTGTTAGGTGATGCATTGACATTTTTAACATATGCCATCCATTTGAATATGTCCTTCAAATATCTCTAACTTAATCATAATCAGTGCATATGACTCCTTCATCACACTTCAAAGTCAATATAAAATCC
Source organism: Bufo gargarizans (assembly GCF_014858855.1). NCBI lineage: Eukaryota > Metazoa > Chordata > Amphibia > Anura > Bufonidae > Bufo > Bufo gargarizans. The sequence goes on from NC_058080.1 coordinate 436,569,030, forward strand.
AAAGTGTATGCAGACATAAACTCCAAAACAAAGACGTCAAACACCAAAATAAGTACAATCAACAACATAAATACAAACCCCCAGTTCAGGGTTGACAACCTACTAAAAATTTTCAGGGCAAATGAACCAAAAATCATAGATGGTTAAAAATGTTTACATACATACACTCTGACTTCACGTCCGCAACAGATTTGGCTTGATTCACAAATATCTCAAAATTAAAAAGGTTGTTAATATTTTTAACAAAAGTATCTGGCAGCACAATGTTAAATAAACTACTGGACATTCCCTTTTACTCAAACCTCTGTTTGCTGAACACTAGTGTTGATCGAGCATGCTCGGTCCAACACCAGTTCGGCTCGAGCATTGCAATGTTAGGCCGTGTACCACATGTGATCAAGCGCGAGGCTCAAGTCTCCTCCCCGCGCATTTGTGAGCTGCTGCGCAGCCAATAAACGTGCAGGTAAGTACTGTCACTCACTGTAATGCCATAGCCATGTTGGTTACTGGCATTACAGTGATTGGCTGGCTGGAAAGTGTCATCGGGTGCTATAAAGCACCAGATGACACGTGGTTCGGCAGTCTTAGTCAGGGAGAGCTGTGCTATAGAAGGGACAGATAGTCTAGTGAATTGAATTTTATTTTTTTTGTTAGGCAGAGTTGGTGTTAGAGACCCAAGACTATTGATGTGTCTAGCAGCAATATATTTTTATCGCAACCTGCACTAAATTGTGTGCAATTAGAGACCCAAATGTCCTTTTAAGGACTATTGTTGTATCTGGCAGCAATGTATATTATTAGCACAACCTGCGCTAAATAGCTTGCAATTGTTTGGCCGCTGAAGACAGCAACATTATCTGCACCACATCTCCTGTATAACGTGTGCGCAGCCTAAAAATATCTGTGACATCGAGGGCACTTTTCCCTTAGACAGTGTCCGCTGCAGACAGTGCCATTACCTGTGCTACATCTTCTGTATAACGTTTGAGCATCCTAAAAATATCTGTGACATCCAGTGTACTTTTTCCGTAGACGCTGTGGACAACGACATTATCTGTGCTACATCTCCTGTTTAACGTGTGCGCATACTAAAAATATCAGTGACATTAGTGTACTCTTTCCGTAGATGGACAGTTACATTACCTGCACTACATCTCCTGTATAACGTTTGCACATCCCAAATAGCGGTGACATTCCCCAAAATTTTTTATTAGCTGCTAGTGACAGCAGAGACATTACCTGCGCTACATCTCCTGTATAACATTTGCACATCCAAAATATCAGTGACATTCAATCAAAAATTTTCGCTGCTGGTGGCAGCAACATTACCTGCACCACATCTCCTGTATAACGTTTGCACATTCTAAATATCAGTGACATTCAGTTTAATTTATTTGCGCATACATTTACAAAACCTGCACTAGTGTACGTGTTACATACTTGCAAGCATATATACCATTTAATATGCAGAAGGCGACTTGTAAGGGATGGGGAAGTGGCCATGCTGCTGATGGTGCACGCAGAGGCCGTGGCCCTGGGTGCGGTGAAACTGTGTCTGCTGCAAGAGCACAAGAAACACACTCATCCATAACACCTAGCTTCATGTGCCAGTTTGCAGGGTGGCACAGGACACCACTTTCGAAGTCAGACCAGTGCGACCAGGTGGTCGGTTGGATTGCAGCAGATAATGCTTCCAGTCGGTTAAAGGGAACCTGTCACCAGGATTTTGGGTATAGAGCTGAGGACATGGGTTGCTAGATGGCCACTAGCACATCCGCAATACCCAGTCCCCATAGCTCTGTGTGCTTTAATTGTGTATAAAAACTAATTTGATACATATCCAAATTAACCTGAGATGAGTCAGAGCTTAAAAATATGACTCTTCTCTGGTCACACGAGTAAGATATGACTCTTTTATGTTAATTTGCATATGTATCAAAGTGGTTTTTTTTCACACAATAAAGCACAGAGAGCTATGGGGACTGGGTATTAAGGATGTGCTAGCGGCCATCTAGCAACCCATGTCCTTAGCTCTAAACACAAAGTCCCGGTGACAGATTCCCTTTAAGCACCATAAGCACCACCCTGTCTTCCACAAAGTCAAGTATCAGTAGCCAAGAATCTGGTCAACAGAATCCTCACCCTGATCCTTCTTCCTCCCAAAATGGAGAATCTTGCCAAACAAGTGATCCCACACTTGGATATTCCGAGGAGCTCTTTTCATCACCATTCCTTGATTTGGGCCTTTCCCCAAGCCCGCTTGAAGAGGGACATGATGAGATTGTGTGCACCGTTGCCTAAACTCTTGAGCATTCACAGTCACAAGAAGGTGACGGTGGGGAACGGCAATTAGTGTTTCACGAGGTGGATGGTGATGATGATGAGACACAGTTGCCAATATGTCAATGGCAATTAGTGTCTCAAGAGGTTGATGATGAGGATGAGACACAGTTGTCAATAAGTGAGGTTGTTGCTAGTTCAACAAGTCAGGAGGATGACCAGAGTGAGGAAGTGGAAGAGGAGGTGGTGGACGATGAAATGACTGATCCAACCTGTGAAGGTGGCAAGCCGAGTGAGGACAGCAGTACAGAGGGGGAGGGATCCACAGCTACACAACAGGCTGGAAGAGGCAGTGGGGTGGCAAAAAGGAGAAGGCGGGCCACACCAAACTGGCCCGCAACTGTTCCTCGGAGAACCCCCTTGCGGCAATCTCCCTTGACAAGGGTGTCACGCAGTCTGGTGCTTTTTTGAGGAAAGTGCGGACGATAAAAAATTTGTCATTTGCAACCTGTGCTGTACCAAAATGAGCAGGGGCGTGAACACTAGCAAACCTCACCACAACCAGCATTATACGCCACATAGTATCAAAGCACCCTAAAAGGTGGGCCGAACGCCTGGGTCTACAATCAGTGTCTGCTGGTCACACCACTGCCTCCTCTACCCCTGTGCTACTTGCTGGACAATCCCCTGTCCAAGACGCAGGCCCGGATGCCTCCCACCCTTCATCTGGACCTTTGCAAGCATCATCAGCTAGCACATCCACCTCTACGTCCTAGCACATCGTTCAGATGTCCATATCCCAGGCCTTAGGGTGATCTTGTGTTCCTGGGCTTCTTACTTTTGCTTTATAACACATTCAGCCACCATTTTAAGAAAAACTGATTTGTTACCACGAAACGTGAGGAAATTTAGATTAGTTGCGAATCAAAGCTTTCCTAAACTGTGATTGAATGCCATTTCGAAGGCTTTGCTTTGTTTAACACTACTGCTGACAGAAGCCCTTTAAAACACTCTTTCAAGTAGATCCTCTGCTTTGTTTCTTTCATTTGCAATTACAATGCACAGAAGAAATCTTTCACACAGAAAATTGCTTTATTTTTGTTATATTTACTGTATACTTGGTTAATTATTCAGGAATTCCTTCCCTTTATCCAGGGTGTTGTGCCTTCTGTTTTGTGCAATCAACCAGAGTGAAATTGAAATAAGAAATATTGATTGCAGTAATAATTATATTTCTTTCTAATTTATATCAGACAAATATTTATAGTATTGATTCAGCTTCTAGATATGACAGATTAATATGAAGTCTGCAATTATGTGCAGCAGCTTCCCACTGATTGAAAGATACAGCATTCTCTCCCATTTTGTCCATTTTGCTGAAAGACAGGTTTCTGGGTCATCTAGCCCTTGCACCATTATATCCCTCCAATCAGTATGCTATTGGTCTTTTCGCACATCTAGTACAAATCAATAGTCTTGGGCTAATAAATCTTCAACAATCTCTAACAAGATTCTGTATAAAAGCAATACAAATAGCACTCAGTGTATGAAATGTCAAAAAAAATAAAGAATGTCACGAAGGGACCTATTGAAAAACTGCTTTTGAATGGTTCTATAAGGTATACAGTAACCTAGGAGCCTGTTTATTGTAAATCATATTATTTTCTACCTGTATGAATTAAAAGTGAAGTCAATATTTCTCAAAGAATACATTCACTTTTTATTATGCAGTTTCACGTTGTTATTTCAATTTGCATGTAAAATTGAAAAAAAAAGAAAATCAAGTTTTGCAATAAATACAATAATACTGTACTTCTCCCATTAAGTATACTGATGTGCTTGATAGCTAAACTGTAACAGTAAGGTTAAAAGGGGTGCCTCACGTCAGCAAATAGCATTTATTATGTAGACAAAGTTAATATAAGGTACTTACTAATGTATTGTGATTGTCCATATTGTCTCTTTACTGGCTGGATTCATTTTTCTATCACATTATACACTCCTCGTTTCCATGGTTATGGCCACTCTGCAATCCATCAGCGGTGGTTGTGCTTGTACAATATAGGAAAAAGCACCAGCTTATGTGCACTCCCATGGTCCCAGCCACCAGAGAGGCCAACACTTCTTACAATAGTGTGCAAGCATGACCACCACTGATGGATTGAGTGGTTGTAACCATGGAAACATTTGCCTGAAACATTTTTAGATTGTACCATATTTGTTTATTTTGGAAAATGGTGAAGGGAAGATGCCACATAATGTGCCACAAAAATTCCCGTCAGAATGTTACACTTTTTACTACACTACAGTACATCAGAGCTGGCTTAGTTTTTGTCTAAAATATGCCCCAAAAACTGTGACAAAAAGTTGTCACAAAAGTTGTCAAAAAAACCTTGTGTCTATGATGTCTGATATAAGGCAAAATTGTGGCACATGCATTTTATATATTTGGTGCAGTAAGCACTCGCCACACATTCTGGTGCAAATCAAGACACTTTCAGATACGGTGACAATGAAATATCTCCTCCAATATATCTACTATATGGGCATTTACCATATGACTAGATGATATTAGTTTTTACTTGTGCATTAAAAGCAGTATTGTGCCGTATTGCAGGGGAACCATCTACAGATCACCCCTCTCTAAGTTTGTGTGTTGGGAAACAAGGGAATGGTGGCTCAGACAAAAGAAGAACTCAACTTTTATCAATAATGTTAAGAAATTCCAAATAATTATGCTGTGGAATTTTACAAATGATAATGGCAAGTCTATTTCACAGTGACTGTCCAAACCTCAACATAATTTACAAACAGCTAACACACCGCAACTGTACCTCATTAGTGCACAATGAATGCATAGAGCAAGCTTCATATGCAGTGTGATACAACTGACACCTGGCCACAACGACCTGGATCAGAGATGAAACCACAGCATCTAAGGAGGTAGACAGAAGGAGGGGGCTCCCTCTGTCCTCCGATCGGTTGCTATGGCAGCCTGGGGCTGTGCGAAAGTGGCTAAGCCTGTAATAGCAGACTTCCTGTTAAGCCCTGCCTCTGTCTGCCTTAATAGGATTCCCATCAAAATCTCATAGACTACAACAGTATTCCATTTAGGTCTATGGTGTAAGCATCAGATGATCACATATTCAAGCCCTCTAAGATAACTAAAAGATAAAAAAAATATATAAACATAAAAACAGTAAAATGAAAATCACCCACACTTTCCTAAGTTTACATATACATATACTGTACATAGGCAATAAAAAAGAAACATAATTGGTAAAAGTAAAACACAAAAGTAAAAGCTACAGATTGCAAGTTATAGGTGTATGTAAAGAACAAGAAAAAAGTTATATAAAAAAAAAAGTTATGTAAAGATTATTATTATTTTTTTTTTTAAAGAACTGCATACATTTGGTATCACTATAATCATAATGACCCACAGAATAAGGTAATCAGCATTTTTAGCAAACAGTAAACACTGTAAAAATGATACCCAAAAAACTATGGTAGAATTGCATACTTTTCCCAATTTCACCACAAGAAGACTTTTTCCCCCTGTTCTCCAGTACAAAAATATGGAAAATGAAATGGTGCCATAGAAAAATACAATTTGTCCTTTAAAAAACAAGCCCTTATATGGCTATGTGAATTAAAATGTGAAAAATTCATATCTCTTGAAATGCAGGCAGGGAAAAAATGGAGATGAAAAAATTATAAAAGCAGACTGTGTACTGAAATAATTAGTGTAACTAACGGAATAACACTTAATTTATCAGTTCCCGCATAAATGCTTTCCTAGTACCTTCTTAGTCTCTTTTGACCTGAATCCAGTGATGATCTGTGGACACCACATGTGACTACAGCAGCCAATTTTTGGCCACAGTGATGACCTCAGTAATGTCAGTGATTGGCTGCAGGGGTAGGACAACTCTTATAATATAGCATTTTATCAGGTTGCTGTTGATCGGTTACTTTGCATAGGTATATTTCATTTAATGTTTCTGTGTGTCGTTAAAAGATATCAACAGTATCCCCCATAACAGGGAGCTCTACAGCACCCCGTCCCCTTATCAGTTTACTCCACAGCACCCCGTTCCCTTAACAGTTAACTCCACAGTGCCCAGCCTCCTTAAAGGGAACCTGTCATCAACTTACTGAACTCACTGAGGGCAGCCTAAATTAGTGACAGAAATGCTGATTTCAGCGGTGTGTCTCTCATGAGCTAAAAGTAAGTGGTTGCTGAGAACCAGCATCATAATCATTGCAGCCCAGGCTTTGAAAAGAGTCAAATCTACCTGAGAAGAGTCCTGGTTATACATAATCCCCTGCACTCTCACCCGTCGGCTGATGGTTGGCAGTTCTCTCCTAGAAAGAAAGGGAGAAAACTAGGTAGAAGACTGTCAGTCATCAGCAGGTGGGTGAGGATAGCAGGAATTTATGAATAACCAGGACTCTTCTCAGGAGCCCGGGACTCTTTTCCAGGCCCAGTCTGCAATGATTGTGATGTTAGTTCTTTGCAACCACTTGTCACGGATGGTGTTACAGAAAACTAGAAGACACAAATGAAGATCCGACTGACTTGATCCAAAACTAAGGAACAAAAGGGTAAGCCCTGTAACAGCCCTAGCTCTCTCCCTTACTGCTCAGCCTATGCAAAAATCTCAATGGTAGAAAATTGCATACCCTCGTTCCTTGACTGTATGACACCTGAACACCCTATAATAGTGAGGGGACACGACCACTGGCTCCCTACTCTTAATACGGAGGAGGTCAGGGTCACCTAGGATCAAGCCCACAGGAAAACAGAAATATAGAAACAGACTTATCTTGTGGATGCAGCAGTAACAGCTTCTAGCATCAGCACACTCCAGGAAGTTGCATAAACCACAAGGTAAGGCAGTATGGGGAGGAGATATATAGGGAGGCAATCACCGCTAATAGATGACAGCTGGAAGAGGGAGGAGAGATGTCAAAACAAAAGCAAAACAAAAAAAGATCATGCAGAAGGTACTGAAGTACGTCAAAACTTCTCAAAGATCTGGTGGTGACAACACTTACTGTTAACTTTTAAATGACAAACCGCTGAAATCAACTCACCTGTCTCTAATTCATTCTGCAGTTAGTATGGGCAGCATAAAGTTGATGGCAAGTTCCCTTTAAAATAGGATCGCCATAGCAGCCCATCCCCTTAACTTTGTTCTTCACAGCAGCCCGCCCCTTTAACAGTAAATTTCACAGCACCCCACTCCTTTGACAGTGACCTCCTCAGGGGTCCGCCCCCTTAATACTGACCTCCATTGGGGACCGTCCCCTTATCTGTGACCTCCACTGTTCCCTGCCCCCTTAAAAGAGACCTCCACAGCCCCCTTCTCTATAACAGTGACTGACACAGTACTGCATTCCCTTAACAGTCATCTCCACAGTACCCCGCTCCCTTAACAGTGACCTCACAGTACCCTGCCCCATTAACAGTGACCTCCACAATTGCCTGCACCCTTAACAGTAATATTCACAGTGAACGCCACTTTTACAGTGACCTCCACAGTGCCCACCCCTTTACAGTAAGCTCCACAGCAGCTGCCTTTTTAATAGTGGCCCCTGCCCCCTTAACAGTGACCTCCACAGCGCCCTGCCCCTTTAAGGCTAGGGCTACATGACAGCATGTGTTGCGTGACATTTTGTCGCACCAATGTCGCACAACAATTTTTATAATAATAGTCTATGGTGTCGCACTGCGACATGCGACATGTTGCGATTGCGACATGACAGTCGCAAAAAATCCATCCAAGATGGATTTTTCTGTGACTGTCGCGTCACAGTTGCACCATGTCGCATGTCGCAGTGCGACACCATAGACTATTATTATAAAAATTGTTGTGCGACATCAATGTCACAGTGTAGTTGTGCCCTATATGTTGTGAGACTTATTGTCGCGCGACACATGTCGTCGTGTAGCCCTAGCCTAAAGCTGACCTACAGCAGTGAAGAAAAATGGCTGGGTTGTCACACAAACCTGGAGTAAAAATGTGTGTATTTGGAGACTAAGGGCCTGCAAGCTTCTATTGGCTGATAAGGGATAAGCTGTGAATCTAATCATATCCTGTGTGATACTGTCTGCTGAGATGTGTATCTAATCTTATGTTGTGTGATACTGTCTGCTGAAATATGTATCTAATCCTATAATGTGTGATACTGTCTGCTGAGCTGTGTATCTAAAGCTATCCTGTGTGATACTATCTGCTTAGCTGTGTATCTAATGTCATGTTATGTGATACTGTCTGCTGAGTGGTGTATCTAATCCTATCCTGTGTGATACTGTCTGCTGAACTGTGTATCTAATCCTATCATTTGTGATACTGTCTTCTGAGCTGTGTATCTAATATCCTATCCTGTGTGATACTGCCTGCTGAGCTGTGTATCTAATCCTGTCATGTGTGATACTGTCTGCTGAGCTGTGTATCTAATACTATCCTGTGTGATACTGCCTGCTAAGATATGTATCAAATCATATCCTTTGTGATACTGTCTGCTGAGCTGTGTATCTAGTATCCTATAGTGTGACACTGCCTGCTGAGCTATGTATATAATCCTATCCTGTGTGATACTGTCTGCTGAGCTATGTATTTAATCCTTTCCTGTGTGATACTGTCTGCTGAGCTGTGTATCTAATCCTTTCCTGTGTGATACTGTCTGCTGAGCTGTGTATCTAATCCTATCCTGTGTGATACTGTCTGCTGAGCTATGTATTTAATCCTTTCCTGTGTGATACTGTCTGCTGAGCTGTGTATCTAATCCTATCATGTGTGATACTGTCTGCTGTGTAGCTAAGTCTATTGTGTGATACTGTCTGCTGAGCTGTGCATGTCGTCGTGTAGCCCTAGCCTAATGCTGACTTACAGCAGTGAAGAAAAATGGCTGGGTTGTCATGGAAACCTGGAGTAAAACTGTGTGTATGTGGAGACTAAGAGTATACAAGATTCTATTGGCTGATAAGGGACATGCAACCATGTGTATGGCAGTTGGGATATGAAGAGAAACACTTGTAGGCTTGTATTGGCTAATGCAGGTAATTTTTGGGGGAATATCTCATGGACGGTACATCTTAGAGAGCTGAGACCCGGTCTAAAACCTTTCCGGACACCTGATGTACCTGTGTGCCAAATTTGGTGAAGATTGCTCCAGTCGTTTGGTTATGCATAAAGAACAGACAGACAGACAGACAGACAGAAACTCAAGAGATTAGACTGTTATTAGAAGGTGATAAAAGATATGTTATGAATTAGCAGCAGATATGACATGATAGGAGTTTTTCAGGAAATTCAATATTGATAACTGATCCCCAGGATAGTAATTGGTGGGGGTCCGACTAGAACAAGCACTGTAACGTTCTCACAGTACACCAAGCACAGAGCTTTATATTGTAGAGTGGCTGTGCTGATATTGCATCACTTGAAGGGGACCGACTCCCTGAAAGGCCATGTGACAGATGGACATGACGTCACTGGTTGAGGAAGAGTACACAGTGCTCTCCTGAGTGCCACAGCCCCTTCTCCCCAATAAGTAGATCCCCACCGATCCCTCACCTTTCTTGTTGGATCCCCGCTGACCAGATATTAATCATTGGAAAACCACTTTAATTGCTTGCTTTCTTTTAAACATAAATACATTGCTTAGAACGAACTTATCCAGCATACAAATGGTAATTAGAAAGTATGCAGTTTTGCTCTTTAAAAGGCTTTAAAATATATTATAAACACAGTCAAACAGGTTGTATGAAAAGTGATGATCATTACTACGGGAAAGTGTCAGTAATTCCTGGTAGAAGTGTGCGTCTCAAATAAACTGGCCTACGTCTATTAAAAATAAAGTCTTGTACCTTAACACTATAAATTGTTTGTGACTATAGATAAAACCTATCCAAAGAGAACCAAGTTCATTTCACACATTTTACGCCACTCAGTGAAAATCCGAAGAGTTTTATAGAAGTTGTTGATCCTTGTTTATCCCCTCTCATCTAGCGATGAAGAAGCTGTTGGAAGAATTATACTTGTACTTCAAGTCTGATAGTGTGTATCCATAACCTCACCGTACAAACAGAAAGTATTGTAAAAGGAGAGAACAAATGGCAATTGCACAAACACATGGTATGATATAAAATAATCTATTAAACAATCTAGATCCCATACATTATGCTGACATTGTCTCCTGGGCAATGGGCATACATCAACATAATACATCTTTTCAATGTAATTATTTGATGAAACCTTTATAAATGTAATTAGCCTGGATGACCTTTATTTTAATTGTGGTGGTATGCCACTGTGCTACGTATATCGTGAATTGCTTCCTAGGCTAAGTAATGTACTTAGAAATGGTTCCATTATGAAAGCCTGAAACTAATGTGCTTTACACATGTACATTTTACATGTTGTCAAAATTGTCCGAAGTGGGAAATGAAATGGTTGATGCAGCCATATTGCTGTTTGATGCACTTCCTCTTAGGATTAAGAAGCTGTGAGTATAACTGGGTGTGTATACACCAGTGGGGTCATTTATCAAACTGGTGTAAAGTAGAACTGGCTTAGTTGCCCATAGCAACCAATCAGATTCCACCTTTCATTTTCCAAAAGGAGATGTAAAAAATAAAAGGTGGAATCTGATTGGTTGCTATGGACAACTAAGCCAGTTCTACTTTACACCAGCTTGATAAATGACCCCATGTATCTATCTGTGACTTAAGCTAGCTTCGCACTTTTAGATCCAGAAGGCTGCTCCAGCACCAAACAGCCTGCCGGATCTCTCAGTATTTTGGCATTGCTGGAAGATACCGGGTTGCTGTCCATCCCCATTACCTATAATGGGGACTGGTGAACATATGGCCATAACCGGGCAAATATGCCAAGAAACGGCATGTTTGCCAGGTTGCAGACGGATGTTCGATGGTCCCCATTGTTAATGCGCCTGCTAGAACAGCCTACCACAGATGTCTCACACTAGTGTGAAACTAATTGCCTGTTCTGGATCCAGCGCTGCACACTGCCCCGCTTCCCTATCCTATCTGATGATTCTGCCATTGAAAGAAACAGAGCCGGAGAGCGCCAGTGCCTTTATTCTCTATGAAAAGAGAAGAAGGTCATTTATATCTCTCCCCGAAATTTACAGTATGCTAAGAGATAATCCCTTCTGACTTTATCATTTGCTAGGACTCCCTGCATGGTCCACATTCTGCCTAATCCTTATCCTCTGAAAATGAAGGACCAGCTCTGCTCAACTACCTGGCCCGCTTACTTTGATGGTGCAGGTACTTCATGTAGAACATTAGCTGACTGCTTCTTAGTTGCTTCTTAAAATATAATTGTGTAATATCTCAAGACGCTCTACACAGTAATACATGCTGGAACGTACTGCTGTACTATCCATAATGAATGCTTGACTGTTAAAGCTGTCAGCCTATAAAATATATAGCACAGTGAAACGTCATGTTATTGCCAAATTATAATCTTACACGGTGAAGACAGGACATAAAATGAACAACTTTCAATATTTTTGGGCGTTTAATTAAAAGGTCATGATTTAGAAGACAATCATGATGTAAGAAATAGTGTCAGTTTTCTAATTGTACCATCACATCCAACTCTTTAACTTACCTTTCTCATAATTGAGGCAATCATCCACTCTGTTTGCAATTAAATAGAACAAATGGAGCAGAATATATATATTTTTTTTACATTGTGGAAGTTACCATGAACATTTTGCTGATTTTCTTGTCAATATAAAAAAGAATAATATCCTATTAGATGCATTAAGGCACCATTAAAGGAAATCTGGATAGGGGATAAAGTGTTACAAGCAGAATATCCCTTTAAGACATTATCAATTATGTAGGGGACAGTACCTATAAATTATGCCTATATTCTATTCATTTTTTGTTGCTTAGATTTTTTTTAGCGCTTTCAGGGAATAACTATGGTCAACGGCTGCATTGTGTATCAGGAGGCTGATCCCATAATTCCATCTCCGGTATCAATACAGGCTCAGGAGGTTTTTTATCCATCCTCCCTACGGTACTTTAGACATAATGAGGGACATTGGGTGTTCCCATATGCCAGTCTTGATCTCCCTGCGCTGGAGTAAGATGTGCCTAATTTATTAAGAGGCAGATGTCTTTGGCAGTCCATGCACCAGAAACCAGCCAGGGGCTGACATAGACTTCAGCTATAGCTTACCCCAGTTTCTGGCGTAAGTTATAGTAAATCCGGTGAGCTGTGCTAAGCCTTGACCCTCTGCTAAGCCCTGCTCCTTATCGCCATTTTAGAAAAGTGTAGAAGCTTAAAAATTCTCACATTTTTGCACACATGACATGCACCATAAGATGTGACTTTTTACGAAACTATTGTGACAAAGGTTCTAGTTAATGTCCTCCAATAACTATAATTAACATGAAAGCTACTAACCCATGACTAAAGGTCCTATTAGACAAAGCAGTCATCATTTCAATTGTTTTATAGTTGAGAAATTATCGCTGCATGACAAATGATAAATTGTGCATTTTCTGTTGACCCGAAAAATCTACCTCACTGAAAGATTATCATTAGTCACCTCCCGGTGTAATCAGAAATCTGCCAGTTATTAGCAGTGTAAATGCTCTGAGGATGGGAGGGGGCAAACAAGGAACAGTTGCAATAATGAGCAAACAGAGAAAAATATTTAGTGACTATTGTTTCATGTAATTATGTTTTTTGTAACCAAATGACTCGCTAAATCATCGCTTGCCACCTGTTGTTGAAAAACTATCTGCAAATATCTGCCTAAAAGCACCCTAAGAATCAGGTAACTGCCACAGAAATACTGAGAGAAACAAACGTCATTAAAGGGGTATCCTGCAGTGATGTTTTTATGTACAAATGCTAATGGGGCTATCTGGGGTTTACCAGAATGTAGCCTTAAAAAATAAATACTTACCTCTTTCCACATGCAGCTCCAGCATTATTGGTCATTCATCTCTAGCTCTGCCTAACACCTGCAGCAAACTCGTGCCATACATCATTCATGTGACCGCTGCAGTCGCTTTCCGTATACGTCAGCATCACAGCTAAGGCCAGTTATTGGCTACAGAAGTCACATGAATGAAGTACGACAAGCAATGCAATTATGAAGAGACTTGCCAGGCTCAGCAGAGCAATGGGGCTGGAGCTGCGCCATTTTATGTTTTTGACCATATTTTTGTAAATCCCAGAAAACGTCTTTAACATTAAAGGGTTTTTCTGGGATTATTATGGTCTTTAACTAATGCTTATGTTGTTGGCTACCTTATGTACATCTTCTCCGTCCTATAAATATTATTATTTTTTCTAATTTGGACTCCCCTGTCCGGTTTTCTCTATATAAACCAATCCCTCTGGTTTGTTTCCTTCCTCTATGTAGCACTTCCTTTTGCTGTATCCAACCAAACCCATGATGCACTTCTCCTATCTCTGACACAGCTCCAATACCGCCCCTAACAATGTCCATGTAGTTTATAGCTCCTCCTACCCAGCGAGTTACATAGACACCCCCCTATCACTACTTCTCTATGGATTCTATGGACATAACACCACAGGAAAAGGGCTCATGTGTCCCGTGCCCGTGCTGCAAGAGACTGTCAGCACTGAAAAAAAATAGAACATGTTCTTTTTTTTGCAGTGCAGAGGCATGGACCAAAATCCCACTGAAGAGCTTTGCAGTACTTCTGTGGGCTTCCAATCTGCCTCCGCTCCATTCTGTATCTTGAAGATTGTAGACATATTCAAGTCAATGGGTGCGCATCCGTCATATGGAGTGCACATGTCCGGTCCACAATACGGGCACGGGGCACACACACTCATGTGCATGAGCCCAAAAAGAATAAGCTGCAGGTACCCACCACCCAAAACCTAAGATAAGAGCCATAAAGGTAAAATAAATATATTACAAAATTACAGCTACCTTTCAAAAATGATTATTTTAGAGGATGTTGGTGCGAACTAGATAACTCTATAAATAATAATAATGATATGACAGCTAAATCAGGTTGTCCCACAAAAAATATTCTACAGTTTTCAAACCAGCACCTGAATTCATTTGTAATTGCATGTAATTAAAAATTTAGCATCGTTACTGAGTTATAAAAATGTTTCTGGATAGCGCCGCCTGCTGCTTCTTTTTTTTTCTTATTTCTTTGTCCAGCTCAATGAGAAGGTCGCACATGCTCAGTTTCATCTTTAAACTGCCTACTGAGCTGTGATAAGGAGAGCATGGACACGCCCCCTGAGCTGTCATAGGGAGAGCATGGACACGCCCCCTGAGCTGTGATAGGGAGAGCATGGACACGCCCCCTGACCTGTCATAGGGAGAGCATGGACATGTCCCCTGAGCTGCAGCAGAAAACACACTCCCCTTGAGCTGACAGTTTGATATAAATCAGTATCAGATCAGTGGGTGTCTGACACCAGTGTCTCCCACTGATTAGCTGTTTGAGAAGGCCCTGCCACTCGCAGTAGACCCCTGGCCTTCTTTAAGATCACTTAAGCTGCGCCTAGGCCACGTGACCAATGAACATGATGTCGCAGGGCCTTAGCTAATCTGCAAAAAGCCCGAGGCGATATTGCGAGTGCTGATGCCGTCTCAAACAGCTGATCGGCAGAGGTCCTAGGTGTCAGACACCCACCAATCAGATACTGATGACCTATCTAGAGAATAGGTCATCAGTTTAAAAGTCTCAGAAAACCCCTTTAAAATGTATTGTAATATTTTAGTTTGACATTTAAAGATTATCAATAACCTTTTCATTAATGAAAAAATTATTAAATAAAAGATCAATAAAGTTCCATGGCATTAAGAGCTCCCAAATTGGTTTATAGTTAATTATGCAAGGAGCAATGGTCCTTGCCGCTGGCAAGTCATGGCTTTTGTAGATTTTGATTCTAGTAGATCATTTGTTTACTAGTTTAATATAAGGAAGAAAATCTATTTGTTACCTGCATGCTTGTCAAGTTGAAATAATATGCATTTCAAATAATGCAGTCTATGTAGTGTGAGCGTCATACTAGAAGGTTGTACTCATTCTACGCATGATCTGTCTTGACCTTGCATGCAGTTTAGTTAAGCTGTCTAGGGCATAATGTTGGGTGAATTATACAAAAATATGATTACAGAAATGTTAGTAGTTTGCTGGAAACAGTCAGTACAGTAGACCTTTACCACACTATGTATAGTACAAATTAAATTAATTCATCATGCCTTGCCCCATAAATTGTATAGTATCAAATATGACACCTAACTTTACATATCCAGGATATCATGGGTGATTTATTATTCAAATGGTCTTTAAAAAAGGTTAATAATGACGATCCAACTTTAATATGAATGTCCACCTTAAAGGAGTCTTTCCATCTGAATGGAGAATGAATAAAGTGGTGGTTGAACATTTCATTCACATCTATGGGAATTAGCCGAGCACCTTGTCATTCTTGCTCCTGTTAAATCTGATAGCCAGTGGTTGCTTAACTAGGCAGGGTAGGTGTGGAAGGATCTCAGAATTGCATATATTTACTTGAAGGAGTTAATTGATTCCTGAAATGCCCCCCCAATGCCCGGGTCTCTCACACACAATATACTTACCTTGCTCCCCAGCACTCGCTCCTGGTCCCCTCATGGATACATGAGAGTAAATAATATATTACCTAAAGCCACCATGGGTTTTGATAGTGTCTACATTCTGTTGTCCCATATATTTTTCTGATGATTACACTGTGTAGTGTGCATTATTTATGTCCTATCTCCAGCACTTCTAGTAAGTTATGTATCAATGTACAGGCATATTAATTGACAATGTATATGGTAGGTTTGATGTCCTCATATAATAGCATGACTTAAAACAACATTGGGTCATTATATAATAGGACAATATAATTATGCAAATATCATAATCTTGTATGATTATACAACAGGAGGACTGCAACATCACATTCATATAACATCTCTATGACACCACATCTGTTATGGTAATCTGTATTTATCCTCACCATTTTGTCACTAATGATCATGTAAGCCATCTAATATTCGCTTTCATGATCCCTAGCTTATTGGGGGGAATTGCCCCTCTTCTAGGTCCCCCATTGTGTGAGCCAGCTCTGCTCATGTGACGCTAGGTGGGTGTTGCCGTTACTATCATGGGAGGGGCTATAGGTTTAAATACCCGCAATCACTGCAGCCACTTCATGGCCGCACTAGTGCTGGAGCACTGCCTCTACAATGGAGGGCAGCGATATGTCGCTCTGGGATTTATATATGATACTATGCTCTTGATGTAGGGCTCCTGAGGAAGTTTGTGATAGAGAAATGTGTCGAGCCATGGATGAATGAGCAATCAGCATAGTTTAATTATCTCTTTTTTATATGAGCAGTTAGTAGAAGAAACAAATCATAGAATCCCTGACTGAGTGCATAGGTTGCTTGGGCGGACGCCAGCTGCATGAATTGGCAGTGTGTGTGGAGTGTCTAGCCATTTAAGTGATACAAATCAAAGTGTTTAAGTATCACTGAGGATACATTGTAGCTAGTCAGGTGACTCTTTTATAGGCTTACAGCGGTCAGCTTGGGTTTTTCTCCCTATACCAAGTTGATGCTGTGGCTTATAATCAATGGTGCAGATTAGAATGGTTTTTGTTTATGGGGCAATCAGCCAATTTAATTGAGCTGTTTCTGGTCTGGCCCCACATCTACACCCTTTTCTGCACTGTTGACTGGTATGTGAAGAATCAGTTTAGTATACCCATTTCTATTTTAATCTTTAAATATTACTAATATAGATTTTTTGTTTTCATTTTAGCATCCCCAGTTTGTAGGTGACGTAAACCAGTTTTGGCTTTACCAGCCTTTTGTGAGCTAGAGGTCTACAAGGAAATATAATTTTTGTCTATCGTCTATTTTTTCCCTTTCTTTTTCTTTTCATATATATTTTCTCTCTCTCTCTCTCTCTCTCTCTCTCTCTCTAAACTTTGCCCGAATTGAGTCACCAAAAATTTGGACTCACCTGGAATTTTTATAAAATGTGGGTCAAATTTGGTTAGTTTAGAATCAATTTGCTCATCTCTAATCCCATGAATATGCCTTTAAATGTGTATGATGGGAACAGCATTATAAAACATAAGAAAATAATTAGTCTGTATCAATGACTGTGGAAGCTTTCTGACATTTACTATAGATATTGTAGATGAGATACATATCATAGCAATTATATAAACCTAATCATTAAAAATCAACCAGTTTGTATCTGCAGCTCTTATGCCGACCTACATGATTATCTCCATGGTTTGCCACAACCAAACCCTGTGTAATCTGGCGATTCAATAATTATGAATTATTCTACATGACTTCTCTCTCTCTAAGGGCTCATGCACATAGCCATAACCATTTTTGCAGTTCGCAAATCACAGATCCGCAAAACACGGATTCCAGAAGAGAGCCTGATGGCCTTTTTTTTCTACTCCTTCACAAATGTCCTATCCTTGTCCATACAATGGACACTAATTTTTGTGGGGCCACGGAATGGACTTATGGATGTGGACAACAAACGAGTGTGCTTTCCATATCTTTTCTGGCCCCATTCAGTTGAATTGGTCCCTATCTGATCTGCAAAAAATGTGGATTGGATGTGGACCAAGACTACGGCCATGTGCATGAGAGCTAACTTATAGACAATCGAAGACGGTAGACAGAAAGGAGAAAAACAACTGCAGGATCTTTAAGTACAAAGCAGAATTAAAGTATAGAGGCATAAGGTATGTGTAGGAGCTGTATATTTAAAACAGTGGGGGCATTTTAATGAAATGTTTATTATACTTTAGACAAGTGGTCTCGACTCTCCAACATTCTGGCTGTTTTGAAAACTACCACAAGTTATCAGAACATGCTGTAAATTGTAGTTTCACAATTGACGTAAACATGCAACACCTTTACACAAAATTGTATAACTGTACTTACCTATTACTTTTGTTCTAAAAATCCCTTCGCTCTGTTTGATTACACAAAACTTTTGGCCACTGCATGAAATCAAAACACAGGACTTGATCATGATACCACCAGCTTGTCAAGGATGCATTCATCATTCATGATTCCACTCTCAGTGTAGTCAACATGAATCTGTAACAACACATATCACCTCCTTTTAATTAGAAAGTAGTTACAGTAAGTGGTAAATAGTAGCAAGCATTAATCAATAGGAGCACCATCATAAGATACAGCATGGACAAAGGGCAAAGAAACCTTGACATGCTGATAATCAATAGAGGTGGGAACTGTAGCAGGTTTAACCAAATTGCTTTTTAACAGGGTCATGATTTAAAGTGGCTGATCACATTAGATAAACATTTCCACAACAAGTATGCTGATATTTAGAAAGGAATAGGGGTATTCCAGTTATAAAGTTATCCCCTATCCACAGATCAGAGAATAGCTTTTATATTGGTGGGGTCTGACTGATGGGACTCCCGTGATCATGAGAACAGGGGACTCTACCCCATAAAGACCCCCAAAATGAACAGGCATTGACTAGGCTGCTCCATTTATTTATATGGGATTTCTGGTGATACCAGAGCACTGAATCTCTGCTATCTCTGGGACTCTCATGGAAATAAATATAGGGGATGCAAGCATGCCCGTACTGGCCGTCCTCTTCATTTTGGGGGGTTCCACAGGGTATGGGCCCCTGCTCTCATGATCACAGGGGTCCCAGTGGTAGGACCCTCACTAGTCTAATTGTTATCCTTTATCCTGTGGATATGGGATAACTATATATATATATATATATATATATATATATTACCCCTTTTTTTGCTAGTAAACAAAAAAGGCAATTACGCTTAAATGTCTTCATTCTGTATGTATCCTTAAAAACAGTAATCCATCCAAACACAGCCCAAAACAGTAACCCCCAAAAAACTAAATTACAGGATTCAGATTGACTGCTACAAAAAAATATAAGGTTAAAGTCATTAATCTCATCTCCTACAATGTTCAAATTTTCCTTCCTAATCCCATGGTGAATATTCTTTTGCCAACTGAACTGTGATAATTTAAGCCTGAAACATTTTTTCATTGTTCATTATTGACTTTATGAGGCCCTGCAAGGAAGATGGGCATTGCTAATGAGAGCACTATCCCTGAATAGAGTATCTTTCTTTCTCGGTTTTAATCCTCTCAGTGTTTAACAAGGAGCAAAATCATTAGAATGAAGCTGCTTTGCATGCAGTGGCTCTCCAATGGATACTTACATTGAATCAAAGTATACAATTCATCAAGCCCTGCACCACAGAATTAAGGTTTAAAACATTTGTGAAAATAAGGCTTTTTGCAAAGCCTTTAGTTTATTTTGACTTTTTGAATTTTTACACCACTCACTCCAATTTTGAAAAGTGAGTGAGAAAGTGGATGTTAGGTATGTTAATTCATTTCACTCCAGATTTATCAATAGAAACTTTTTAAAAAGTCACAAAAAAGTAGCTTTAAAAACACACTCAAGTAGGGAGCTGACGTAAAAAAATAAAATAAAAACTGGAGTAGTATTTAGCATCTGCAGTGAGTTTATTTTATTTTATTGCATTGGCTATATTATGGAAAGAAAAGATTTTCAGTTACTATTTGCTAAAAATGTTGCTCTATATGTCTTCTGCAGCCTGCATATACTCTTGTACATTGCAAGCAGTTTAGAGTATACTGTTTAGTGTGGGCTAAGATGCAATACCAAGCACAGCTGCTATCAAATGGACAGTGCTGTGCTTTGAAAGCAGAGAGAAGGGCAGAGGATAGGCCATCAATATGTAATTCCCAGAGAAACTTTAATCTGTGCTGTTACATGGGACTGCAGGTACCATCTACTACACTTTCTTTACTCAGAGAGGTATCAATATGTTATCCGTTTTAATCCCAAAATTCAGCTAGTGCAATAAAGATAAAAAATACCCCAAAGGTGTAAAGATGGTTTATTTATATTCATGGGGGAGCACTTCTTTCTGCCAGACCCCCACATGCTCTCATCAATAATAACTATATCCCCAGAAGAAGCCCTAGTGGTGAAACAGCGTTGGGAAGAGGTGGCTGCAGAGACGACCAGTCTTCGGGGTATGATGACGATTATGATGATTATTTTGTTTCACTACAAGTTTAAATTAATTATTTTTTCACTTGGCGTTGTTGTCCTTGCTCTGTATTTCTATTAGCCTTGTAGTGACTAGTGTATTGTGATGGTTATGCCTTGGGACAATTAACTCTGCAGCCCCCTCTTGCGTGTTTTTTATCCTCCCTTGGGATTAATACCTTCTGCTGCTATTTTATAATGTATGTTTTTATGATTATCTATGTTCAATAACGGATATATTGTTGGAGTTGTTATTATTTGTGAGGGTGTTTCTAGACTAATCTTCTCCACCCATTAATAGGTAATTGCCTGGTAACATTTTTGTAGTGTTTGTCAGACCCCCACATGGCCAAACCTGCAGTGGGAAGCTTACTTACCTCTTCCCTGCTGTTGAGTTTGGACAACGTTGGTCCCACACTGCCTCACTCTTGATCTAGCTTGCTGATATCCTGTTTAACGTGGCTCACTTTGCCAAAACAGCCAATGATTGGACATAGCATTGATATGTCCCCTATTTGTCGTGTTACTGGGGCAAGTGATACATGGAAGACAAGTCAATCCTGTGGCCAGTCATTGGTTGCTGCAGCCACATCACCTCCTTCAAACAGGAATTTTGGGAGGCAGGGACCAGAGTCGATGCAGTGGCAGCAGGGAACCAAAGGAGCTGAAACCCAGTGGCGGGGAGCAGGTAAGTATGCTGCCCTCTGCAAATCTAGTCACTTGGATGAGGGTCTGACAGAAAGGTCCCCCAAAGATGAACAACCCCTCAAAGAATTCCAAGCACAATCCACTGATTTCATTGGGCACAATGTAATGTTTTATCCTGTGGTGTGGTAAGGGAATTTAATTTCTGCTGTCAGATTCCTCTGCAGATTTTGCCAGTCCTGAGATAAGGAGATAAGCTTATTTTCAGGAATGTTTCTTACAAAAAGGGAATAGGAATTGACATGTCTGGACTCTAGGTTCCATTTCTATGTCCTGGCACGGCCATAGATTTAATGACCTGAGCTCACAGTATCATAGAGATCTATGATGCTGTGAGTTCAGGTGATTAAATCCACAGTCAGATTGGACATGCATCTGAAATCTGGAGGTCTAAATCCTGCCTGA
Organism: Bufo gargarizans; assembly: GCF_014858855.1. Taxonomy (NCBI): domain Eukaryota; kingdom Metazoa; phylum Chordata; class Amphibia; order Anura; family Bufonidae; genus Bufo; species Bufo gargarizans. The sequence continues at coordinate 436,590,577 of NC_058080.1, forward strand.
TAGAACATATGAATATAGGGAGATACATCATAATCTAAATTGATAACACGCTGTGTTCAATATATTCACAAAGCATATGTCGATGAAATTATTAGACATAATATAATTCATGTCCTTCACAAGCTGTTATGCTCAACTGCCTTAAAAGTATAAGTGAAATAATTACTGTACTTGAACTATGCTGCAATATCTATTACAAAAACTGAAACGCTTGCAACAATCTTAATATTGTACAGTGAGCTCACAGCAGGGTTGTAGAATGAAAGCAGCAGAATGACGATAGGGAGTGCTTCAACTGGTCATTATAATATGCTTGCCCCATGCAGTGAGGCACAAGGCCAAAGACTTAATGAGAATTTTGTTGCGACCATTAAAGCTAAACCCTACTGAGTTTTAATGCATCTATAACAACATATTTATTAGTTTTCTTGCTACTGTTTAATTTTAAAATAATTTGAGGCTTTTATTCTTCAGAAAGATCCATCCAGAGAAAATGCAATGATCTAAGATTTGCCAAGTCAATAAAAATATGTTGGAAAATTACATTCAAGATTAAAAAAAAATTGCCTATTCTAGTCATCTGGTAATGAAAACAAGGTTTAATTTGCTCAGCAGTTTTTCTGGAAAATGTACTCACTTTGTTTAAGTCAACAAACAGGTGAATAAAATGAGAGGTATTTTTCATGACTAAATGTTGTAGTCATAACTGTGCAGATGTAGAGCAAGTCCTTTTATAAGAGAGGTTACATCTGCACATGCTAAACACCATCTGTCGAGGTAGAGGCACACTGCAGAATAGCTTAGTGTTTTTTGTTTCAGGATCGGACACGGGCATACATTTAGACAATGAGAATTAATTTATCTGGATCCATATAAAGATGTGCTGATAGGATCAGAATGACTATTAGGGCACTATTCAGAGGCCGATAACCTGAAGAAGACTATAGTCAGATACATTAAAAGGGAATCGGTCATCTCCTTCTAGCCCTATTAAGTATAGTAATACCTAAATTGAATATATGCTGCTGACCCCAAATTAATAACTTGTATGTCAACACCCACACCCATTCTTGTGCTTTTTGAGCATGATCCAGCCATGAATTGCATTGAGAGGATTTATGGGCAAGCAAACATAATGCAGAGGACTTCTTCTCAGGTTCATTTCAGCTCAGATCTGAATACATTTGATCTGAATTGAAAATTCTCCTATTGCCTGGAAAATCTCTTGATTTCTTTCATTTTCATTAAAATCAGAACTATTTGAAAAAGTTGAATTGTCAAATAAATGTGTTCATTTCTAATTGGATCGGGAACTGCATCTTTGAAAGAAGTATAACTTCTAGCCATTTTAACCCTTTAAAAAATGTCGAGGTCAGACAACCCTTTTAATGAGTGCTTGTACAGGAAAACATTTAATACAATAAATAAAATAGAATAAATCTACTTCCTAGATAAAACATCAAAAAAGTTATCAAAAACCTGGACTGTCTATTCCCAGCAATTAAGCATTGGAATCTGCATTCAACTGCTGTATGCAATGTGAAGAAATCAAATGCTTAGTTAGAAACAAATTAAATGAAATGTGAGCAATAAGCACATAAACATGAATGAAATCCATAGATTAGATCAATATATAGTGTAATGATCGCTGGTCTAGGAAATTCATTACACGGGTTTGCAGTAAACAGGTCAAGGCTATTAAAAGTCAAGTCATATGAATTTTCTCTGAGATAAAATAGTGATTTAGAATCCACCATAGTTAGACCAATGTCAAAGCTTTCAATTCTTTGGAGCTAATAAAACAGATAGCATGATCTTTCCAGCAGCGTATTATTGAACAATATATATCCTACTTGGAAATATGTGTCATCAGCACATAGCTTACTGTGCTTCAAAGTGACCTTGCCTTTTATAATCCTTTTACCTTTTATCAGAAATACCTTCTGACATTCCATTATTGCATCCACAAATTATCTAGTTTAGTCTGCAAATAAATCATTTTTTTCTTCACGTTAAACAAATACTACAATTAATAAATATTGTAAAAATAATACACGTGAATAAAATAAAATGTTGAAGTGTAATATAAGTAAAAGTTATCATTTTTATTTATTTATTGATAACTATGTTATTCCTTGAAAATTTTTATATTAGTTTAAAAGGCATTAGTGTTAATCGTCAAGCTCGGCCGAACACCGGTTCGGCTCGAGCATCTCGATGCTTGACACATTGCGGCATTCGGGCAAATACCACATGTGCTTGAGCTCAATGCTCGAGTCTCCTCCCCGCACATTTGTTGGCTGCTGCGCAGTCACTAAACATGCAGGTAAGTACTAACCTTCACTGTAATGCCGTAGCCATGTTGGTTACTGGCATTACAGTGATTGGCTGGCCAGAATGCATCATTGGGTGCTATATAGCAACCGATGACACGTATTTGGCTCAGTGTTAGTCAGGGATAGCTGTGCTGAAGAAGGGAAAGATAGTGTAGGGAGTGAAATATATATATTTTTTAAGTTTAAAAACTTGTGATTGACCCTAAAGTCCTCTTAAGGATTATTGTTGCGTGTGTGGCAGCATCAATATATATATTTTAGCGTAACCTGCAATAAATTGCTAAAACTTTACAGACCCAAAAGTCCTTTTAAGGACTGTTGTGTGTGGCAGCAGCAATATATATTTTTAGCTCATCTTGCACTAAATAGCGTGCAATAGTAAGGCCGCTGCAGACAGCGACATTATCTGTGCTACATCTCCTGTCTAACATGTGCACATCCCAAAAAATCTGTGACATCCTGTGTACTTTTTCCATAGCCGCTGGTGACATCAGCGACATAATCTGTGGTATTTCTCCTGCGTAACATTTCCACATTCCAAATACCTGTGACATTCCCTGTAATTTTTTATTAGCCGCTGGTGACATCAGTGACATTATCTGTTGTATTTCTTCTGTGTAACGTTTCCACATCCAAAATACCTGTGACATTCCATGTAATTTTTTATTATCTGCTGCTGACATCAGCGACATTATCTGCGGTATTTCACCTATGTGACGTTTCCACATCTCAAATACCTGTGACATTCCTGGAAATTTTTTATTAGACGCTGGTGACATCAGCGACATTATCTGTGGTATTTCTCCTATGTAACATTTCCACATCCCAAATACCTGTGACATTCCCTGTAATTTTTTATTAGCCACTGCTGGCATCAGCTACATTATCTGCGGTATATCTCCTGTGGGACGTTTCCACATCCACAAATACCTTTTTTAATTTTTTGTGCATACACTTACAAATCCTACGCTACTATACGTGTTACATACTTTGAAGCATATATACCATTTAATATGAAGAAGGTGAACAGTAAGGAACAGGGAAGTGGCCATGATATTGATGGTAGATAGACTTAAAGGGCTTCTGTCACCCCACTAAAGTGAATTTTTTTTTTTGGGCTGGTGAAATTAGTTATATTGCGATATATCACAATATAATTGTGTTACTTACTTTGATCCAGCAGTTTCTTCAAAAAACGAAGTTTTATCATATGTAAATTCGGTCTCTAACAGCAAGTAGGGCGGCTACTTGCTGCTAGCTGCTGCAGAAATCCGCCCCCTCCTCCTGTTGATTGACAGGGCCAGCCGGGATCTCCTCCTCCGGCCAGCCCTGTCAGTATTTCAAAAATCGCGCGCCTGTGTGGATTCGGCGCAGGCGCTCTGAGATGAGGAGGCTCGTCTCCTCAGCACTCCCTCAGTGCGCCTGCGCCGATGACGTCTTCTATTTTGGTGATGTCATCGGCGCAGGCGCACTGAGGGAGTGCTGAGGAGACGAGCCTCCTCATCTCAGAGCGCCTGCGCCGAATCAACAGAGGCGCGCGATTTTTGAAATGCCGACAGGGCTGGCCGGAGGAGGAGATCCCGGCTGGCCCTGTCAATCAACAGGAGGAGGGGGCGGATTTCTGCAGCAGCTAGCAGCAAGTAGCCGCCCTACTTGCTGTTAGAGACCGAATTTACATATGATAAAACTTAGTTTTTTGAAGAAACTGCTGGATCAAAGTAAGTAACACAATTATATTGTGATATATCGCAATATAACTAATTTCACTAGCCCAAAAAAAAAAAAATAACTTTAGTGGGGTGACAGAAGCCCTTTAAAAAGGTCACGGCACTCTCAAACTTCAAAATCCAGCGTTTTATTACACCAAAGTAATCAGCAATGTTTCGACATCCAAGTCTTTCTCAAGCTACAGTTGAGAACAGTTGTGCGTGACAGCATCAATATTTATTTTTAGCGCATCCTGTGCTAAATACTGTGTAATAGGCCGATGCGGACAGTTAAATTATTTGCGCCACATCTCCTGTGTAAATTGTGCGCATCCCTAAAATATCAGTGACATCCAGTGTACTTTTTCCATTGACGGTGTCCGCTGCGGACAGTTAAATTATCTGCGCCACATCTCCTGTGTAAAGTGTGCGCATATCTAGGGACAGGCCCCCAAAAAACAAGAGACTACCCTGCCTATATCTCTATGTCCTCAAATCACAACTGAGGAACAGGAGTATTGCCACAGAGCACATGCAGTATATAGCCCGGATGTGTCCTTTCTTTATTTCTTTTCTTTTCATTTTTGTGTTTTGTTTGTGGGAGTTTGTTATTTTATATGTAACTAACATTAAAGGCTACGTTTTATAACAGGAGGTATCCTGTGACTAAAATAATTATACATACACACCACCTGTGATTATTACTTCCTCTGACGGGATACTGTCTTAGGCTTCAAACGGAACTCACAAGCGGAGCCCCGAACGCTAGTGTGAAAGTAGCCTTAGCTGTGCTATTTCTGGGTAATGTAATTCACAAGCTTATGCATTCTTTGAAAGTAAATAGATATATCTATTGCTATCAATTTTAGTTTCATAGAGTTAATCTATGGGAAACCGAATCTGTTCACCATATTACAATTCTTGGTAGACATACATAGGACACAACATAAGATTTAAGCAAGCTTATATTAAGCTGGTCACTATCTATTTCCAGCATCTTTGCATATTTTTCTAAGCATATGGCTGCTTTATTTTATGCAGTCTGTTGAAGGTGGATTAGCGGTTGTTATCCTTGATATATTAATACGTTTAAAGTATAAGGTTAATTTAGGGTTGACCTATACTGAAATGGTCTGCCTTCAGCTGTTCTTTCATACTTAAAACATCATTAGGTCTTTAGACTGTCTTTGGACTCTGTTAAAATCTTGATGTCTTTACATTGATTTACTGTACGGCTTGCTATGAAATTTTGTTCTTAGGAATCAGTAAATGATCATGAAGTTAGCAAAGCTATCCAAAGTATTACCTTCATAGAATATAAAGGTAGAGTAATACTGTATTCATTTAATGGGGCATAGCTGACCTCTGACAGGCTGAGTATGGTATACCAAACTGCATCATTTACACCGTAATGGCATTATATAGTTTAGTGAATGAAGATATTCAATGGGAATCTCCCACCAGAAAATTCACTATTAAACCAGACACATTGCCTTGTATGGCTAACTGAGCTGAATGTGATGATTCCTTTCACTTAATGATCTATAGCTTCAATCTAGAGAAAAAAGTATGTGTGAATCATATACAAATGAGCAGTTAAGTGCACGGACGGCAGGGACCAAGCCACTGTGTGCACCCTTGCTCCTTCTGCTTCCTCTGCCAGCTCCTCCCTCTCATTGATTGCCAGAGCCTGGTGAGATGACTATGCAGTAACCTGGCTCTATCAATCAGGAAAGAGATAAGAGGGCTGGCAGAGGAAGCAGGAGGAACTAGAATGCACACAATGGCTTGGGCCCAGCCACATAGGACTAGTTTTCCAGATGCAGTTTTGGAAACCAAAATCAGGAGTAGATCATATACGTAGAGAAAATATTAAGGACCAACACAACTTCTCCTCTTTTTTTAAAATATACTTATGATGTTGTCTTCCAAAACTGTAACTTGTGCCCATATCCTTACTCAATATGAGCTACTGTGATAAATCCGACACATCTTCTGTCTGTCTCCTCTAGGTTTGTGATGTTTTTGTTTTAGACAATAGTAAGTGGTGTGGAACAAAGACATGTCATTAGAATGCATTTATATGTAGATCTTTAGAAAGCAGATACAGTATACAGTGCCTTATCCCAGGTATACACTAAGCTACATACACGTGGCTTAAATGTCACATACAGGGAGTGCAGAATTATTAGGCAAGTTGTATTTTTGAGGATTAATTTTATTATTGAACAACAACCATGTTCTCAATGAACCCAAAAAGCTCATTAATATCAAAGCTGAATATTTTTGGAAGTAGTTTTTAGTTTGTTTTTAGTTTTAGCTATTTTAGGGGGATATCTGTGTGTTCAGGTGACTATTACTGTGCATAATTATTAGGCAACTTAACAAAAAACAAATATATACCCATTTCAATTATTTATTTTTACCAGTGAAACCAATATAACATCTCAACATTCACAAATATACATTTCTGACATTCAAAAACAAAACAAAAACAAATCAGTAACCAATATAGCCACCTTTCTTTGCAAGGACACTCAAAAGCCTGCCATCCATGGATTCTGTCAGTGTTTTGATCTGTTCACCATCAACATTGCGTGCAGCAGCAACCACAGCCTCCCAGACACTGTTCAGAGAGGTGTACTGTTTTCCCTCCTTGTAAATCTCACATTTGATGATGGACCACAGGTTCTCAATGGGGTTCAGATCAGGTGAACAAGGAGGCCATGTCATTAGTTTTTCTTCTTTTATACCCTTTCTTGCCAGCCACGCTGTGGAGTACTTGGACGCGTGTGATGGAGTATTGTCCTGCATGAAAATCATGTTTTTCTTGAAGGATGCAGACTTCTTCCTGTACCACTGCTTAAAGAAGGTGTCTTCCAGAAACTGGCAGTAGGACTGGGAGTTGAGCTTGACTCCACCCTCAACCCGAAAAAGCCCCACAAGCTCATCTTTGATGATACCATCCCAAACCAGTACTCCACCTCCACCTTGCTGGCGTCTGAGTCGGACTGGAGCTCTCTGCCCTTTACCAATCCAGCCACGGGCCCATCCATCTGGCCCATCAAGACTCACTCTCATTTCATCAGTCCATAAAACCTTAGAAAAATCTGTCTTGAGATATTTCTTGGCCCAGTCTTGACGTTTCAGCTTGTGTGTCTTGTTCAGTGGTGGTTGTCTTTCAGCCTTTCTTACCTTGGCCATGTCTCTGAGTATTGCACACCTTGTGCTTTTGGGCACTCCAGTGATGTTGCAGTTCTGAAATATGGCCAAACTGGTGGCAAGTGGCATCTTGGCAGCTGCACGCTTGACTTTTCTCAGTTCATGGGCAGTTATTTTGCGCCTTGGTTTTCCCACACGCGTCTTGCGACCCTGTTGACTATTTTGAATGAAACGCTTGATTGTTCAATGATCACGCTTCAGAAGCTTTGCAATTTTAAGAGTGCTGCATCCCTCTGCAAGATATCTCACTATTTTGGACTTTTCTGAGCTGTCAAGTCCTTCTTTTGACCCATTTTGCCTAATAATTATGCACACCTGATATAGGGTGTTGATGTCATTAGACCACACCCCTTCTCATTACAGAGATGCACATCACCTAATATGCTTAATTGGTAGTAGGCTTTCGAGCCTATACAGCTTGGAGTAAGACAACATGCATAAAGAGGATGATGTGGTCAAAATACTCATTTGCCTAATAATTCTGCACTCCCTGTAAATGTAATGTGACCTATGTAACATACAGGTATGGTAGTACATTCCTGAAGGAATGGGTAAATACCGTATTTTTCGCCCTATAAGACGCACTTTTTCCTCCCCAAAATTGGGGGGGGGAAAAGCAGTGCGTCTTATGTGGCGAATACTTGAGTTTGTATACCGCCGACCGCATGCTGCGCAGCGCGGTGGCGGGTGTATGTAGGCATGGATGAGGGAGGAGGGGCCGGCATCCAGCTCTGTAACTACAGTGGGCCCGGTGCAGTCACTGTATTCTGCTACACCGGGCCCGCTCACTGTAGGAATCCTAACTGCAGGCAATGCTAACAGTCTTTTATGCAGCCTGTACTTATGATACTAACTTTCCGGCAGGCAGCGGGCAGGAGGCTGAACTGGCGGGCGGGCGCTTACAACGTAACTCACTATGTCACGCGCCGGCTCCGCCCACTTTATGAATGAAGAAGGGAGAGCCGGCGCGTGACATAGTGAGTTACGTTGTAAGCACCCGCCAGCCAGTTCAGCCTCCTGCCCGCTGCCTGCCGGAAAGTTAGTATCGTAAGTACAGGCTGCATAAAAGACTGTTAGCATTGCCTGCAGTTAGGATTCCTACAGTGAGCGGGCCCGGTGTAGCAGAATACAGTGACTGCACCGGGCCCGCTGTAGTTACAGAGCTGGATGCCGGCCCCTCATCCCTATTGGGGGTCATTCTATGGATGGCACTGTTATGGGGGTCTGTGGATGACACATAGCGTAAAATGCTATTTATGTGTCATCAACAGATCCCCCATAACAGTGCCATCCACAGTCCCCAATAACAGTGCCATCCACAGTGCCCCCATAACAGTGCCATCCACAGTCCCCAATAACAGTGCCATCCACAGTCCCCAATAACAGTGCCATCCACAGATCCCCCATAACAGTGCCATCCACAGATCCCCATAACCGTGCCATCCACAGATCCCCATAACCGTGCCATCCACAGATTCCCCATAACGTGCCATCCACAGATCCCCATAACCGTGCCATCCACGGACCCCCCCATAACAGTGCCATCCACAGATCCCCATAACCGTGCCATCCACAGACCCCCATAACAATGCCATCCACCAACCCCCCCATAACAGTGCCATCCTCAGATCCCACATAACACCATTAGGCACACCTTTTGGTTCAAATTTTTTTATTTTATTTTTTCCTCCTTAAAAACCTAGGTGCGTCTTATGGGCCGGTGCGTCTTATAGGGCGAAAAATACGGTAATTAAGAATTCATTTTTAAACCTATTTTCTTTTTTTCATTATTATAGATCAGTAAACAAGAATAAGCCATAACTATTGGCTGGATTTTCAAGGATTACTATGGTTTTGAACAGATATTCTAGCTGCTTATGTACACCCCCACTCTCTTCTTAAAACTTTCACAATTTTCATCACTCTGGTTTGTTACATCCTCTTCTTGTATCCAACCAAACCAGTGATGCATTTTTCCTTTCTCTGACATAGCTCTAGCACGGCCTCTAATAATGTCCAGCTAGTTTTTAACTCATTCTACCCAGCTAGTTACATATATACTCCTATATCACTGCCCCTAAATCTGCTTAGACATTTCTGTGGACATAACATTACAGGGAATAGGAAAAAGTTGCAAGGACATGATCATGTGACTACAGCCCAGAATAAGAAATACATTACAAAATTACAATGCAAAAGAAAGTTAGATCAGCATCTCCAAACTATATATAAAGAGAGTGACGGAGTACGCTAAGCAAACAAGGACTATAAGTAGCAGGACATTGGTACATGCACAAAGACATATGCAAACATTGAAAACAAGAATAAATGTAAACTGCATTACTTATTATAAAATTAGACTGAAAATTACTTACTGAAAATTAGAAGCTCTTTGCACATATTTTTGATCAAGAATATGCTGGGCCTATCTACCAGCATCAAGGTAACTTCTATGAGATGGGAAATACACTATCAGTCTTGCCTTTCCAGGGCTTTTGGCCTCCAAAAACACACTAGTGCTTTAATCAGAGTATCCCATAGCTGGATTCTACATTGTCCTGAAATTTGCTGGCCAAAAGCCCAGTAGAGGCAAGTCTTGTCGTGTAGCTCATGTCAGATAGAAGCCAACTTGTCATTGATAGATGGGTCTGAAATATTCTTGATCAAAAATATGCACAAAAAGCTTCTAATTGTCATATAGTAAGTATATCAGTAATGCAGTTTACATTTATTCATGTTTTGCAATGTTTGCATGTGTCGTTGTGCATAAAGCAGTTTGCTCCCATAACACAATGACAGCTACACCTAATTAAAACATGTTGATAGAAAAAGAAAAAAAAACTTTAAGGTCCCATTGCATGGACTGACACAACAGGCAATTATCAAGAATAATCCATTTGCTCCCGATAATTGCCTCCATTTAAATGCAGTGATCAACTCCACTGCAATTGCTCATGGCGAATCATTGCTTCTGGGCAGCAGATTGTTTATACAACACAATCTCTGGCCAGAAATGAGCATTTGCTTGTTCATTGGGTGATCGGGGCACCTTTTCAGAAGGCAAATATGGGGAATGAGTGGTCTCAGGAACGCTTCTTTCCAATACAATTGCCATCATTGCCGATCATTGGCATTTGTAATGTGACCTTTAACCATCTTCATCTACTATATACTCACCCTTAATGGTGTCCACAGTTATCTAAACATATATCCCTTCTATCAAAGCTTTACTAATGAGGAATGGAGGGGAATTAAGGAATTAAGATGTCTATTTAACAGTAAAATGGTTGCAATTTGAAAAGGATAGAAGAAAATTACACTGAAACCCATTCCATTGTCTAGAAGAAGCTCTTGGGGACTTGATGAAAAGGATTAATTTCTTGGTGTTACCTCTCTATTTTTACTTTAATACTTTTTAAAGGTTTAGTTTATCTTAGCACCTGTAGTACAGAGAAGAAACTGCAGTTCAATTACTGCCACAAACCACTCCAATCATTTGAGTGACAGCTCATGAAAAAAGTTCTCCACAATATGCTGTCAAGACTGTCTTTTCCATCTTCTCAATTTCCACAACGCGTTGTAGTTCAGTGTATTGTGTCTGATTTCTTTTTGTCACTAAAGATTATGTCTAACATCAAAAAGTACAGACGTATTTTTGTGAGGATTTGTGTAACATATCAAGAGCAATTGGGTGTAGATAAATTACTTCAGCCTATTGTCCAAGAAAATTCCCAATGCTTGCCGCAATACAGCAGTTTAGGAAATCAATTGAATTCAAGGTATTCTGCTCAGTAATTGATGCCATAATTGGTACAATTTTCTACACAACTATTATACATTTTGATTATTACTGTATGTTTTCTTAGTACCCAATTGTTTCCCTTGGTATTTGCTTTTATTTGTTCATACTGGATTATTACAGTATATTCTGAGGGCCGCACATTAGCACAATTCCCTAAGAGTACTAACTCTACAGTAGTAGATAGATATGTATTTTTTTTATTGTTTTTATTGGATTTTAATGTATAACATTCTTTGAACATTTAAGATCATGTACAACATATCAAGACTGCATTAACAGAAGGATATTCACATTAGTGCAAGGAATCACATAGAGACAGTGAAGTCACAACTATTTGTATAAAACAATCTTTGGCGTAGTATACATAGTACAATCTTGAAGCACATTGAAAAATAACATAAATATGGTTGGGCAGGGGTGTAAGGGTAGTAAAAGGGTATTAATACAAACAACCATAAATGCCCCTAATACCATAAAGCATAATGTAGCAACAAGTGTTGTGGCCAATAGAGGGAAACCCATGTATAGTAGCTTGGTACAAGCTCCCAAATACACGGAACAAAAAACCAGAAAGAACATGGAGCTCATAAGTACAAATAATTATTTTATTTTTTTACATATACAATATATAACAGACATCATGTCGTTAAAAAAAGGAGGAGGTGACAGAAAAAAATCACCATCCCGGCTCTACACAGACCACAGTAGATGTTGAATACAATATAGAAAAGATGCTGAGTAAAAGAATATCATGATGAATCAGCAATAACAGGATCATAAACAGTAGTTACCATCACAATGACCAATAACGCATATGTACACACAGGCACGCTCCGCCGTTCCGGCATTCGCATGCGCAGATCGGTAAAAATGTGAAAAAATGTACAAGACGGATTTGTCGGTCCGCATGACAAGCGGAGAGACGGATCCGTCCTTGCAATGCATTTGTGAGACGGATCCGCATCCGGATCCGTCTCACAAATGCTTTCAGTCAGCGGCAGATCGGCGGATCCGGCGGGCAGTTCCGGCGACGGAACTGCCCGCCGGATCACACTGCCGCAAGTGTGAAAGTACACTTAGCTAGATTAGTCACTGAAGTCGGGAAGTATGGATGATAACTGTAAAACTGGTGTGAGAAATAAGATTCTGAGGTCAGATAATGACGAATTGGGGACCTGTGACTGTATGGGACCTGTGGGAGGAGATGTGTAACTGATGTATGATATCACAATATTCACCGTGGAGATAAATTCTGGACTTTAAATGGTTGCAGGACTGAAGAGGGGATGGGAGGGAGGGAGAGGGTGGGTGAAGGGTTATGTTATTGTAACACTAAAATGTTTTTATTTTATTTTATTTTTTGCAAAACTTAAATAAAAACTATCTGATAAAAAAGATCATTATTAAGGAGAGAGATCGGATGGTAATTTGAGCATAAGGAGTGGCCCTTATATGGTTTGGGGATAATGGAGATTTGAGCTGAGAGCATATCTTTAGAGAAAGGCTGACCATTTTTTGCTGCATTGCAGACTGCTAACAATAATAGTATAGTTTTAACACCTTCAGGACCTTGGACGAGTATACTCGTCCTGGAGCAAGGGTACTTAGCACTCCAGGACGAGTATACTCGACCTGGCATTAAACTGTCACCATGACATGGTGACAGCGCTGAGTGCCAGCTGTTACACACAGCCAGGCACCCAGGGTCAATGCCGAGGGGGGTCCTGTGACCCCCCCATATCGGCGATCTCTGCAATCCGCAGGTCAATTCAGACCTGCGGTTTGCAGCGCTTTTTGTAGTTTCTGATCCCTGCGGTCCCTGACCGCAGGGATCAGAAACCTAAAAATGGCCAAAATCTAAATTTTGTAACCCCCCCCTGCATCCCTGAATTCATTTATGCGGCGGGGTGCAGGGGGGGGGCGGTTTGTGGGCGGTGCGGCAGTTGCGGTGCGGTAGTTGCGGAAGGCGGGCGGTGCAGCAGGCGGGATCGCGATCCCCCGCCCGCCTCCCGCTAAATTTTCATTGGTGTCCAGTGGTATACCAGAGTGTCAGCACATTGCTGACACTCTGGTATAAACGTCTGACATCGCTGCGATGTCAGCCGTTTAGCCGTTTCACCCTTTCCATACCGCGGTCCGTACGGACCGCGGTATGGAAGGGTTAAGTCAGGGAGCTCCCCCCCTCTGCCATCGGGGGGCTGCTGTGCCTTTGCAGCCCCCAGATGGATGGGGGGACAGAGGGAGGGAGCTCCCCTCCTTCCCCTTCCCCGTCTGCTCAGTTGTGGCAGACAGGGAAGGTTCCCATGGCAACAGGACGCCTTCTCAGGCATCCTGCTGTCCATGGTGCTGAACAGATCTATGCTAAACGCATAGATCTGTTCAGTGTAAGTAAAATACAGTACAGTACAATATATATTGTACTGTACTGTATTATACAGACATCAGACCCACTGGATCTTCAAGAACCAAGTGGGTCTGGGTCCAATTTTTTTTTTTTTAAAGTGAAAAAAAGTAAAGATAATAAAATCACATTTATCACTGAATAAAAAAATAAATAAAAATACACTACACATATTAGGTATCGCCGCGTTCGTAACGACCTGATCTATAAACCGGTCATGTTACTTTCCCCGCACGGTAAACGCCATAAAAATAAAAAAATAAAAACTATCAGGAAATAGAAATTTTGCCCACCTTACTTCCCAAAAAAGGTCATAAAAGTGATCAAAAGAGTCGCATGTACGCCGAAATAGTACCAATCAAACTGTCACCTCATCCCGCAAAAAATTAACCCCTACATGAGACAATGGCCCAAAGAATAAAAAAAAATATGGGGACACTATAACATGATTTTTTTTTGTTTCAAAAATGATATTATTGTGTAAAACTTACATAAATAAAAAAAGTATACATATTAGGTATTGCCGCGTCCGTATCGACCAGCTCTATAATAATATCACATGAGCTAACCCCTCAGATGAACACTGAAAAAAAAAAAACTGTGCTAAATAAACTATTTTTTGTCCCCTTACTTCACAAAAAGTGTAATAGCACGCGATCAAACGTCATATGCACCCCAAAATAGCGCCAATCAAACTGTCATCTCATCCCGAAAAAATCATACCCTACCCAAGATAATCGCCCAAAAACTGAAAAAACTATGGCTCTTAGACTATGGAAACACTAAAACATGATTTTTTTTGTTTCAGAAATGAAATCATTGTGTAAAACTTACATAAATAAAAAAAAGTATACATATTAGGTATCGCCGCGTCCGTATAAAAATATCGCCGCTCTATAAAAATATCACATGACCTAACCCCTCAGGTGAACACCATTAAAAAAAAAAAAATAAACGGTGTAAAAAAGCAATTTTTTGTCATCTTATGTCACAAACGTGTAATAGCAAGCGATCAAAAAGTCATATGCACCCCAAAATAAGGCCAATAAAACTGTCATCTCATCCCACAAAAAATGAGACCCTACTTTAGATATTCGCCCAAAAACTGAAAAAACTATGGCTCTCAGACTATGGAGACACTAAAACATATTTTTTTTGTTTAAAAAATGAAATCATTGTGTAAAACTTACATAAATAAAAAAATTGTATACATATTAGGTATCGCCGCGTCCGTGACAACCTGCTCTATAAAAATACAACATGATCTAACCTGTCAGATGAATGTTGTAAATAACAAAAAATATACGGTGCCAAAAAAGCTATTTCTTGTTACCTTGCCTCACAAAAAGTGTAATATAGAGCAACCAAAAATCATTTGTACCCTAAACTAGTACCAACAAAACTTCCACCCTATCCCGTAGTTTCTAAAATGGGGTCACTTTTTGGGAGTTTTTACTCTAGGGGTGCATCAGGGGGGCTTTAAATGGGACATATTGTCAAAAAACCAGTCCAACAAAATCTGCCTTCCAAAAACCGTATGGCATTCCTTTCCTTCTGCGCCCTGCTGTGTGCCCGTACAGCGGTTTACGACCACATATGGGGTGTTTCTGTAAACTACAGAATCAGGGCCATAAATAATGAGTTTTGTTTGGCTGTTAACCCTTGCTTTGTAACTGGAAAAAAAATAGTAAAATGGAAAATGTGCCCAAAAATTTAAATTCTGAAATGTCATCTCTATTTGCCAATAACTCTTGTGGAACACCTAAAGGGTTAACAACGTTTGTAAAATCAGTTTTGAATACCTTGAGGGGTGTAGTTTCTTACATGGAGTCACCTTTATGGAGTTTCTACTCTAGGGGTGAATCAGGGGGGCTTCAAATGGGACATGGTGTCCAAAAAAAACTGTCTAGCAAAATCTGCCTTTCCAAAACCGTATGGCATTCCTTTCCTTCTGTTTCCTACCGTGTGCCCGTACAGTGGTTTACAACCACATATGGGGTGTTTCTGTAAACTGCAGAATCAGGGCCATAAATAATGAGTTTTGTTTGGCTGTTAACCCTTGCTTTGTAACTGGAAAAAAAATAGTAAAATGGAAAATTTGCCCAAAAATTGAAATTCTGAAATGTCATCTCTATTTGCCAATAACTCTTGTGAAACACCTAAAGGGTTAAAAACGTTTGTAAAATACGTTTTGAATACCTTGAGGGGTGTAGTTTCTTAGATGGAGTCACTTTTATGGAGTTTCTACTCTAGGGGTGCATCAGGGGGGCTTCAAATGGGACATGGTGTCCAAAAAAAACTGTCTAGCAAAATCTGCCTTTAGAAAACCGTATGGCTTTCCTTTCCTTCTGCACCCTGCCGTGTGCCCATACAGTGGTTTATGACCACATATGGGGTGTTTCTGTAAACTACAGAATCAGAGCCATAAATATTGAGTCTTGTTTGGCTGTTAACCCTTGCTTTGTAACTGGAATTTTTTTATTAAAATGGAAAATATGCCAAAAAAGTGAAATTTTTAAATTGTATCTGTATTTTCCATTAATTCTTGTAAAACACCTAAAGGGTTAACAAAGTTTGTCAAATCAGTTTTGAATACCTTGAGGGGTGTAGTTTCTAGAATGGTGTCATTTTTGGGGTGGTTTCTATAGGCCTCACAAAGTGACTTCAGACCTAAACTGGTCCCTAAAAATTGGGTTTTTGAAAAGTTCAGAACAATTTCAAGATTTGCTTCCAAACTTCTAAGCCTTGTAACATCCCCAAAATATAAAATATCATTCCAAAAATGATGCAAACATGAAGTAGACATATGGGGAATGTAAAGTAATAAATATGTTTGGTGGTATTACAATGTATTATAGAAGTAGAGAAATTGAAACTTGGAAATTTGCAATTTTTTACAAATTTTTGGTAAATTTGGTATTTTTTTTATAAATAAAAATTTATTTTTTTAACTTCATTTTACCAGTGTCATGAAGTACAATATCTGTTTTACTGTATTCCTGTGAGCTGGGAGATTTAATAAGGGAGATAAAGGAGGCTAATTTCATGTTCTTTATTTGGGATAATAGTATATATATTTTTTTTTCAATTTTATATTTTTCAAATATTTTAAATGATACACAGCCTCCATGACAAGCCAATATTCCAAACATAAGTAAAATTACAACATTCCATCATATCACAAAAACAAGTGTCTGCCAGAGTAGTATTTCTATGTACGCTTGAGCTCCATAGTCAGTACTGTGTAATACTATACCCCCTATTCTAACCTGCCAAATAGGAAAACCTCGCTAGCCTCCCCTAGCCTTCCTTATATAGAGCTGATATCCAGCTCAAACAATTGCTCTGGAGGCCAAAACTCTTCAGGGTTTCCTCCATGTAGATCCAATTTACCCGGTCAAAGGCCTTTTCTGCATCAGTAGCCAAGAGCATCATCTGCAGGTTCCGCAAAGTGGACCATATTAATGGTTCTTATTGTGTAATCCCTCACTTCTCTGCCTCTCAAAAAACCGACCTGGTCTGGATGAATGACATTTCCAATAGCATCTGATAATCTTTTGGCCAACATCTTTGAAAGCAATTTTAAATCACTTTTTAACAGTGATATGGGGTGACTACATTGCAAAGCTTCTTTACCTTGGGGATTACAGCAATATAAGCACGCGTAGAGTCCCTAAGGAGAGTTGCCCTTGGTTATTGAGTTTAAAGTTGCCAACAGGTATAGAGACAGGGTATCTCTAAAGATCTTATAATTAGTGTTGAGCGTGAATATTCAAATTACAAATATTTATCTCGAATATCGCCACTTCGAGAATTCGCAAATAATTTGAATATAGTGCTATATATTCGCTATATCAAATATTCGTCATTTTTTAACATCTGAAAACATGATTCCTCCCTTTTTATTGATTGTGGGCCAATGAGTCACTGGCCCACAAGCAACTTAAGCAGAGACGAATCATGACTTTAGATGGGAAAAATGAAGTTATAAAAAAAAAACTAATATATAGCACTATATTGAATTTATTTGTTTTTTTTGAATATTCATCTTTTCTTCAATCTGTACAGTTGTTCCACTTTGGCATACTCCTCCCTGAAAAGTGCCTGTGGGTTAGAATATACAATCGGATCTGAGTTTTCACAATCTCAGTGAGATCGTGAAAACTCAGATCCAATGGTATATTCTAACCCCCAGGCGTTCCCATGGTGACGGGGACGCTTGTCGGGGAGGAGCATGCCGAAGTGGAACAACTGTACAGATTGAAAAAAATATATATATACGAATATTAAAAAAATATATATATTCAATATAGTGCTATATATTTGTTTTTTAGAATATTCTAGTCTAGTTTCTTTAAGATTTTGCCCAGTGCTTCTTCCTGTTTACTATTTGGGAGATACACCGAAGCCAAAGGTATACTTTTGTGTTGCAATTTCCCCCTTCACAAAGATGTATCTCCCTTCCTCGTCTTTATACGTTTCTTTATGCTGCCAAGGTATACTATGTGTAATCAATATACTTGTACCCTTTGATCTTGGGTTGGTAGTGTAGCTATGATAAGCTATAGGGAAGTTCCTATCAATCAACTTAAACTGATGCTGTACAGTATAATAGGTCTGTTAAATAAAGGCTATATGTAGACCCTCTCTTTTTAAGTATACCATTTAGGCAACATGCCCACAACTGTTTAGTTTTTTTAGAATATTCTAGTCTAGTTTCTTTAAGATTTTCCCCAGTGCTTCTTCCTGTTTACTATTTGGGAGATACACCGAAGCCAAAGTATACTTTTGTGTTGCAATTTCCCCCTTCGCAAAGATGTATCTCCCTTCCTCGTCTTTATACGTTTCTTTATGCTGCCAAGGTATACTATGTGTAATCAATATACTTGTACCCTTTGATCTTGGGTTGGTAGTATAGCTATGATAAGCTATAGTGAAGTTCCTATCATTCAACTTAAACTGATGCTGTACAGTATAATAAGTCTGTTGGATAAAGGCTATATGTAGACCCTCTCTTTTAAGTATCCCATTTAGGCTACATGCCCTCGACTGTTCAGTTTTTTGCGGCCCATTGTAACAAATGCCTATTCTTGTCCGCAAAACAGACAAAAATAGGACATGCTAAATTTATTTTGCGGGGTCACGAATGGAGCAAAGAATGCAGACAGCACACGGAGTGCTGTCTCATCTTTTGTGGCCCCATTGAAGTGAATGGATCCGCACCCGAGCCACAAAAACTGCGGCTCAGATGCGGACCCGAACTACGGTCGTTTGCATGAGGCCTAATATTGATCTTTTCCCTGGGTTATGCAGACCCTTAACATTAAGGGATCCAATACGTAATGTGTCTTGTACTGATAAAGTCATATTCATGCAGAATATGTGTCCGCTGCCTACGCCCTAGGGCAAGCTCTGAGTAGTTAATCAGCACATAAGTACTGCTACGCGAGAAAAGCAAGGAGAGAGGGAAAAAAAATGAAAAGAAAAAAGAAAAAAATATATTTAAACTCCCCTCGGCAAATGGCTAGCCAAGTTTAAAAGATTTAAGAATTAAAGATTAAAAATAAATAAAAAATGAAAAATAAATACAGCAGAAAAAGGAAAAAAAAATATTGGAAGCTTTTTAGAAAATTTTTAGAAAAAAGTAATAATGATTGAACTTAGGGTATGTAGAGAACCATAAGTGTAGAGACCATAGAGCCGCCCAGTTCTTTATCAAGCTACATATATGAAAACTTCACACCGCAAATTGTTATTTTAACATCAAACTAAGTGATTTGGACACCATATTTTTACAAATCAGATACTATGCTTTCTGTATATCAAATCCATCTGCTCCCCCCCCCACTAGCTGTCAGAGGCACATTGTTTTATACCTCCACTTAAATTTACATTACTCCTCCTCTCCTCTCCCCACCCCTCCACCCACGCACCCACACAGCATAAATCTAGTCTAAAATAGAGACAAAAGTCATGTGAGTCATGTGAGGGGGAAGTAGAGGAGGGAGAAAGGGAAGGAGAGAGCAACAAAAGCAAAGACAAGAAACAAGGGAGGAAGCAGAGAACCAAAATCTTATGAAAAAAAATATTATATTAAGATAATAGTATTTTCAAAACTTTATTACTATGGGAATATTTATATTGGGTAGTTAAAAATAGCTTAGTGGTTTGAGTATTTAACATATTTTTTTATTCCACTCTCAGGGTGTCCAGGCATGTCAGGACATCGTTTGCTAAGAATTTTTTGTGTTGTGATTTTAAGGATGAAATCTGAGAAATCCTGAATTTTTGCTTGTCTTTGCTTTTTGACATGTGCCTCTAAAGCAATAAGGTGTTCTCTCATAACAGATTTGTGAGCATCCCACAACACTAAGTCTGAGATGTCAGGGGATTCATGTAATTGTAAGTATTCCTCCAGTTGACCAGTTATTTTAAAAGTATGTGGTCCGCTTATCAGAGTTTAATTTAGATGCTGTCATGGTAAGTGGGGAAAGGAAGAACACCAAATAAACAAACTACAACAGTAACACAGACTAGGCCCCAAGGCTAGGGAGGAGGGGGATGATAAACTTCTAGTTATCCCTGAGCCTCTTCCTGACTACTGACAGTATGAGCAAATCCTAATGGTGGAAGAACTCATACACCGTAACCTAAGACCTGCTGAAACTGTCACAAACCCTAAATTAGGGAGCGGGGATGAGACTGCCGGGACCCTCCACCATGAAGGGACCAGCGTATCTCTGAGACCTAGACACAACAAACACACAAAGTATAAACAGGAGGACTTAGCTTGAGTTGAGTAAGAAGCAGGAGAACCTCTAACAACCAGCTTAGAACTCCAGAAGGAAATACCAACCACAAGGTCTGCAGTGAGAGGCGGGCTTAAATAGATCCACCAAACAGCAAATGAGCAGAACCTGTGGAGAGGTGAGATCTGCCCGCGACAACAGACAGCAAGAAAAAACAGAAAGACCAGTCAGAGAGACTCACGTGCTGCAAGTCTATTTGATCTTCTCAGACCTCTCACAAAGCAGGCAGTGACAGTACCCCCCCTTCTACAGGTGAACTCCAGGCACTCAGGACCGACTTTATCCGGGTGTGTCCTGTGAAAGGCCTTCAGAAGGAGACTAGCACTGACATCAGTCGCCGGAACCCACATTCTTTCTTCTGGACTGTAACCCTTCCAATACAAGGTACTGAAGGGAACAACAAAGAATGCGTGAGTTAATTATTCTGGAGATCTGAAACTCCAGATTACCATCTAATAATGACAGGAGGAGGTGGCAAGGGAGATGGTTCAGCAGGTTCGACATAGTTTTTCAACAAAGATTTGTGAAACAAATTATGGATCTTCCAAGATGAAACACAACTGTATTAATAATGGCAGAGATCTTGTAAGAACCAATTAATCATGGGCCCAACTTCCAAGAGGGTACCTTCAACCACACCAAATCACCCATACACAGGTCCGGACCAGTCATACGTCTCTTGTTAGCCTTACGTTTATATCTTTCACCCATTTTTTTCAAATTGATTTGAATCTTCCATCAGATAGATGACAATGAGGAAGAGAATCTTTCCTTTTCAGGTATGCCAGAGGACTCAGTCTCAGAAAAAGTACCAAACTGAGGGTGAAACCCATATGCACCAAAAAATTGTGACTTATCAGTGGACTCCTGTCTACGGATATTGTAGGCAAATTCAGCCAAAGACAAAAATGAAGACCACTCTTCCTTATTCTCGGAGACAAAATACCTCAAATAAGTCTCCCGATTCTGGTTAGTTTGCTCAGTTTGTCCGTTCGACTGAGGGTGAAAAGCTGAAGAGAAAAACAACTAAACTCCCAGATGAGTTTCTGCTGCTGCTGATCTAATAGGGAAAGCGTTAGCTAGGGCAGTGTTCTGAACTTCTGTGTCCACAGAC
This sequence comes from Bufo gargarizans, assembly GCF_014858855.1. Lineage (NCBI taxonomy): Eukaryota > Metazoa > Chordata > Amphibia > Anura > Bufonidae > Bufo > Bufo gargarizans. The sequence goes on from NC_058080.1 coordinate 436,611,967, forward strand.
TCATCTGCTGTAAGGACAGCGGCCTGACAGCACCCCAAAAAGCCCTTTTTAGGGCTGGTACATCAGTCAGCATTTATTTTTTCATAAATATATATATTGCAGTTGCCTGCCCGTGTGTGAGAGGCTGCAGGCTCAGAGACAGTACTGTGTGCACACCATTCATACAGGGTGTCACAGACAGTACCTTGCAGATAAAAAAAAAGTCAATTTATTATTTATCTGTGATATAATCGCAGTCGCAAGCCAGTGAGTGTCTGGCCCACAGACTGTACTGTGTGCACACCATTCATACAGGGTATCACAGACAATACCTTGCAGATAAAAAAAATTCAATTGATTATTTATCTGTGATATGTCTGGCCCACAGACTGTACTGTGCCCACTGGCCAGACCACCACTCATACCGTTACAGTGTGTCACTCACAATACCTTGCAGATAAAAAAAGTCAAATAATTTTTTTACTGTGATATAATCGCAGTTGCAAGCCAGTGTGTGTCAGGCCCACACAGACTGTACTGTGCCCACTGCCCACCACTTACCACAGTACCTTGCACGCATAGTACCACTCAGAGGCGTACATAGGAATCACTGGGCCCCATAGCAAAAATCTGAATTGGGCCCCTTAACCCCGCCCACTACCCACCATGGCCCCTCCCACTTCCTGACTTTGCTCCTCCCATGCCACACCCCCATTAAACAAATTTATACATGACCTACAGAAACTGTTAGGGGTTTCCTGGGGGTGACCTGTCACATGGGATATCTGCTGCAGCCTGCAGGTCTCCTTATTTGGGGTGCCTTGTTAGGCTACTTTCACACTTGCGTTCGGGTCTCCGCTTGTGAGCTCCGTTTGAAGGTTCTCACAAGCGGCACCGAACGGATCCGTCCAGCCCTAATGCATTCTGAGTGGATGCGGATCCGCTCAGAATGCATCAGTCTGGCTCCATCTGTCCTCCGCTCCACTCAGCAGGCGGACACCTGAACGCTGCTTGCAGCATTCGGGTGTCTGCCTGGCCGTGCGGAGGCAAACGGATCCGTCCAGAGTTACAATGTAAGTCAATGGGGACGGATCCGTTTGAAGTTGACACAGTATGGCTCAATTTTCAAACGGATCCGTCCCCCATTGACTTTCAATGTAAAGTCAAAACGGATCATGAACAAAAAAAAAATATGTTTTTTTTTTTTGTTCATGTTAATGCAAACGGATCCGTTCTGAACGGATCTAAGCGTTTGCATTATAGGTGCGGATCCGTCTGTGCAGACACCAGACGGATCCGCTCTGAACGCAAGTGTGAAAGTAGCCTTAAAGGGAATCTGTCACTAGCAATTTACCCCCAATTTTTTTTTCGTGAATCCATGTTTAACAGAGTACCTGTTTTCCATCTGTCTTGTTCTTTTGATTGCGAGTCTTGTAATTTCTTCAAAAAATCGATTCTTATGATATGCAAATGAAGCTGTAAGGAGCCCAGAGGGGCGTTATTCTTTCTCCACTGTGCCCAGGAACGCCCCTCTGAAGTGCCGTGCCCGCCTAAGTTTGAAAACTAATAACGCCTCCAAGTTCATCTAAATCGCCTCCCAGAGGCACGGCTAAGTGCTCAACACCCCCCCTCCTCAGCGCCGCGCTCTGCGGCAAACGCCCCGATCCTCCTCTCGCCGGCATCCCAAATCCCGCGCAGGCGCAGTGCCGTCAGTCATCTTATCATAGCGCAGGCAATCGCCGGCACTGCGCCTGCGCGGGATTTGGGATGCCAGCGAGAGGAGGATCAGATTTGGGAGGCGATTTAGATGAACTTGGAGGCGTTATTAGTTTTCAAATTTAGCCGGGCACGGCACTTCAGAGGGGCGTTCCTGGGCACCGTGGAGAAAGAATAACGCCCCTCTGGGCTCCTTACAGCGTCATTTACATATCATAAGAATCGACAGATGGAAAAAAGGTACTCATGGATCCATGTTTAATAAAGTACCTTTTTTCCATCTGTGTTCTTCTTTTCCATGTCAGTCTTGTCCTTTCTTCTAAAAATCGATTCTTAGGATAAGCAAATGACGCTGTAAGGACTGGAGCCCAGAGGGGCGGTTTTCTTTCTCCACGGTGCCCCTCTGAAGTGCCGTGCCCGCCTAAATATGAAAACTACTAACGCCTCCATGTTTAGCTGAATCGCCTCCCAGAGGCGCGGCTAAGTCCTCAACACCCGCCCCCCTCCTCAGCGCTGCGCTCTGAAACACCCGATCCTCCTCTCGTCGGCGTCCCAAATCCCGCGCAGGCGCAGTGCCGGCGATTGCCTGCGCTCTGATAATACGGCTGAGGGCAACAGCTTCAACATCGTCACTGGGCTCGGCGCATGCCCAGTGACGATGTTGAAGCTGTTGCCCTCAGCCGTATTATCAGAGCGCAGGCGCAGGCAATCGCCGGCACTGCGCCTGCGCGGGATTTGGGACGCCGACGAGAGGAGGATCGGGTGTTTGCAGACCGCGGCGCTGAGGAGGGGGGCGGGTGTCTAGGGCCTTAGCCGCGCCTCTGGGAGGCGATTCAGCTAAACATGGGGGGGGGCCCTGGGGAGAAAAGCAGCCGCATAGCCGGCTACAGGTCATGAGTGGGCAGGGCCTTATCTGCGCTACGGGCCCCCCAGTGCCGCGGGCCCCATAGCAGTGGCGTGGTCTGCCTCTATGGGCGGTACGCCACTGGTACCACTTATCAAAAAAAGAATGACAGGCAGAGGCAGGCCTCCCGGCAGTTCCGTCGTGGTTGTCGTGCTGTGATTTCCACTGGCCCTGGAATAATGCCCAGTGTTCAGAGGCCACGTACCCTGAACCGGAGACTAGTTGGAAGCAGAGGGAGGTCATCAGAAGGAGCTAGTGGCACAGTCAGACAGCATGTATCGGCACCCGGGGTCAGCCAGACAGCACGCCAATGAACGCATGCTGTTGCCACCACCAGAATTCCATCATTGCAAAGCTCAGCAGTGTGGCATTTTTTTTGTGTGTCTGCCTCTGATAAAAGCAATGCCATTTGCCACCTGTGCCTAAAAGAAACTGAGTCGTGGGGAGTCCAACACCCACCTCGGTACAACTGCTTTGCGAAGGCACATGATCTCACATCACAAACGCCAATGGGATCAACACATGAGTACAAGCAGCACACAAACTCAAAGTCACCATCCTCCTCCTGGTCCAGCATCTTCAGCCACCTCAACCACTGCTGTCCTCCTTGCCCCCTCTCAACCACCCTGCCACTCCGCCTCTCACCTTCAGCAGTTCCATCTCATCTGCCCACAGTCAGGTGTCTGTCAAGGAAATGTTTGAGCGTAAGAAGCCAATGCCACAGAGTCACCCCCTTTCCCAGCATCTGACAGCTGGCTTGATGGAACTCTTAGCCAGCCAGCTTTTACCATACCAGCTGGTGGAGTCTGAGGCCTTCAAAAAATTTGTCGCTATTGGGACACCACAGTGGAAGGTACCCGTACGATTTTTTTTTTCAAAAAAGGCAATCCCAAACCTCTACTCAGTTATTGAAAAGGAAGTCATGGCATCTCTGGCATACAGTGTTGGGGCAAGGGTCCATCTGACCACTGATACCTGGTCTGCAAAGCACGGTCAGGGCAGGTATATCACGTACACTGTGCATTGGGTCAACCTGCTGACGGCTGCCAAGCATGGAATGCGTGGCTCTGCAGCGGAGTTGGTGACACCAACACGACTTGCAGGCAGGCCTACTGCCACCTCCTCTACTCCATCCTCTTCGATAACCTCCTCGGCTGAGTCCTCTTCTTCTGCGGCGTCTGGCTGCACATCAACTGAATCCCCCTAGCTCCCCAGGGGCTGTTCCACATCCCGGATACGACAGTGTCATGCTGTCCTTGGGTTGACTTGCCTGAAAGCAGAGAGCCACACCGGACCAGCACTCCTGTCCGCCTTGAACGCACAGGTGGATCAGTGGCTGACCCCGCACCAACTGGAGATCGGCAAAGTGGTGTGTGACAATGGAAGCAATTTATTGAATTTGGGCAAGTTGTCACATGTGCCGTGCATGGCACATGTGTTGAATCTCATCGTACAACGCTTTGTGTCTAAGTACCCAGGCTTACAGGACGTCCTCAAGCAGGCCAGGAAGGTGAGGTGTGTGGCCATTTCAGGCGTTCCTACATGGCCATGGCGCACTTTTCAGACATTCAGCACCGAAACAACATGCCAGTGAGGCGCTTGATTTGCGACAGCCCGACACGTTGGAATTCAACACTTCTAATGTTCGACCGCCTGCTCCAACAAGAAAAAGCCGTCAACGAGTATTTGTATGACCGGGGTGCTAGGACAGCCTCTGCCAAGCTGGGAATTTTTTTGCCACGTTACTGGACGCTCATGCGCAATGCCTGTAGGCTCATGCGTCCTTTTGAGGAGGTGACAAAGCTAGTCAATCGCACCGAAGGCACCATCAGCGACCTCATCCCATTCTTTTTCTTCCTGGAGCGTGCCCTGCGAAGAGTGCTGGATCAGGCAGTAGATGAGCGTGAAGAGGAAGAGTTGTGGTCACCATCACCACCAGAAACAGCCTTGTCATCATCGCTTGCCGGACCTGCGGCAACGCTGCAAGAGGAGTATGAGGAAGAGGAGTCAGAGGAGGAATGTGGCTTTGAGGAGGAGGAAGACCAACCACAGCAGGCATCCCAGGGTGCTCGTTGTTGTAACCTATCTGGGACCCGTGGTGTTGTACGTGGCTGGGGGGAAGAACAGACCGTCAATGACATCAGTGAGGACGAGGAACGGGAAATGAGTAGCTCGGCATCGTACCTTGTGCAAAAGGGGTCTTTCATGCTGTCATGTCTGTTGAGGGACCCTCGTATAAAAAGGATGAAGGAGAACGACCTGTACTGGGTGGCCACACTACTAGACTCCCAGTATAAGCAGAAAGTGGCAGTAATGTTACCAAATTACCGAAAGTCAGAAAGGATGCAGCAGTTCAAAACCAAACTAAAAAAATATGCTTTACACAGCTTATAAGGGGGATGTCAAAGCACAACGGGAATCTAACTGGGGAAGAGGTGAAAGTAATCCTCCTCCTACCACGACCACGGCGGCAAGGACAGGACACTTTACAGATGTGCTGTTAATGGAGGACATGCAGAGCTTTTTCAGTCCTACACATCGCCACAGCCCTTCGGGATCCAGCCTTAGAGAACGACTCGACCGACAGGTAGCAGACTACCTCACCTTAACTGCAGATATCGACACTCTGAGGAGCGATGAACCCCTTGACTACTGGGTGTGCAGGCTTGACCTGTGGCCTGAGCTATCCCAGTTTGTGATAGAACTTCTGGCCTGCCCCGCTTCAAGTGTCCTGTCAGAAAGGACCTTCAGTGCAGCAGGAGGCATTGTCAGTTTTTTTTAGAAAAAAAAAGCACAAGGGCGCCATTTGCCAGGAGAGGGACCCTGCAACAACACTGCTCCGACTCCCACTTCTGACGTGTCAACCTTCACAATGAAAGGTTGGGACACATCAGGTTGCACCTTAATGGGAGCAGAACCAAAACATTCCTTGCAGAAAGAGCATGTAATGCCTCTTCAGACCAGACTGAAAAGTCCACACCTTTCTTGGTCATATCAGTCAAAAGCTTGACAAAAGTGGAATAATTCAGGATACATTTTCTTTGGTAATTAGTAAATCCCAAAGACTGCATCATCGCTTTCTGATTCTCAAGTCGATCCCAGTCTAATACCGCATGGAGCTTTTCGGGATCCATACAAAAACCTGAGAAAGAAAGCAAGCAACCTAGGAACTGCAGCTCCTGAACAGCAAACACACATTTTTCCAACTTAGAATACAACTTATTCTCCCGGAGGATCAATACTTGTCTTAAATGATCCTAAAGAGTCTCCATATCGGGCAAGTAAATTAGTATGTCATCAAGGTAAGTAACAACAAACCTCCCCACGAAATGATAAAAAATGTCATAGATGAAGTGCTGAAAGACCGCCGGAGCATCAGTCAAACCAAAGGACATGACTAAGTTCTCAAAGTGACCCTCAGGGATATTAAAAGCCATCTTCCATTCATCTCCCTCCCGGATTCTTATCAGATTATAAGCCCCTCCTTAATCCATCTTTGAAAACATCTTGGTTCCAACAATCTGATTGAATAAATCAGAAATCTAAATACGGTCTAAGGGACCCAAATTTTTTATTTTACAAAACAGAAGCCGGCAGCCACAGGTGAGTTAAATGGTCTAATATGTCCTTTTGCCAAACACTCGGTAATATACAGTACTTACGCATAGCTAGTCTTTCGGGTTGAGAAAGATTATATAACCTAGACTTTGGCAATTTAGCTAACTCCTGATCTCCACCCTCAAAGAATACGTTTGAAAAATCTGAAAGAAACGGGGGTAACACCTTAGTGGATACCACAGAAAGTGATGCGCCAAGACAGTTGTCCATACAGAAATCACTCTAATTACTGATCTGTCTTGCTTGCCAATCTATGGTAGGATTATGTCTGATCAACCATGGTAAATCCAGCACTAAAAGAGCAGGCAATCCCTTCAGCACAATTCAAGAAATTGATGCAACGTGAGAATCACCCACCTTTAAATGAATATCCTACACCATATGAGTCAGACACTTTTGTGAGAGAGGAGTGGAATCATTAGCAAACACAGATATCCCTTTGTTTAATGCTCTTGTTTTAAATCCATGACTCTGAACAAATTGATAATCAACAAGGCTAACCCCTGCACCACTGTCAACAAATACTTCTAATTCAATATTTTCGGTGTCTAGCGCCACCATGGCAGGCAGGAGAAATCTGGCACTACAGGTAAAAGACAAAAATACCTTCTCTGACTCCCCATCCACGCTACCAAGAGTAAGAGAACTAGATCTATTAGTTAGAACCTTTTTTTTTTTCTTTTTCACCTTGAGGTTTAATATAAGCACAGACATTAATAAAATGTCCTTCTTTTCCATAGAAGAAACAAAGTCTTCTCTGAACCCTGACATTCCCATTACCAGGGCCTGAAGAGACCTGTCCCAACTGCATCGGCTCATCACCAGACACTAGCTTAAGTGACTCAGTACCCCTAGGGAGAGAAGAGATTGTTTCCCCATATGATAGTGAGAGAGGGGGACCTTGCATCTCTCTCAGGTGTCTATCAATCTGTATGGCAAGTGACAGTCACCTCCAAAGAATCAGGGTTTCTATGGAATGCAAGAGCGTCTTTTAGTCTCTCAGACAGCCCCTGACAGAACTGACTACGGAGTGCTGGGTCATTCCACTCCAAATCAGTCGCCCATCTCCTAAATTCAGAACAATATGACTCTGCAGAATGTTCTCCCTGACTCAAGCTACGCAGCTTAGATTCAGACAGAGAAACCCGGTCTGGGTCATCATAAATAAGTTCTAGGGCTCTGAAAAGTTCATCCACCGATCGGAACGATTGGGAACCGATTGGTAGAGAAAAGGCCCAGGACTGAGCA